>NW_020915295.1:0-5893 GCF_003984885.1 Neopelma chrysocephalum | reverse complement strand
AACTGGGGAGGAGCATGGGATTGACAACCCAGGGAATGCGAGGATTGGGGGATGAGGGAGAGGTAGGTGTAACTTTGGAGTATCTAGGGGAAGGGGCCAATGGAAGCTCACTCTGCACTGCGGCAAACCTTAGCCAATCAGTAGCAGAGGAGCGGGAAAGTAGGGGAGAACAGGGGAATAAACAACTTAAGGCGGGAAAACCTGAGGGGGAAGAAGGGCTAACATGGAGGGTACATTAAAATTTCATAAAAACCAGTGATAAGCAAAGGTATAATATTGGAAACAAATAACACAGTATAACTGGGGAAAATAACAGTCCGTCTGTGATGTAGAGGTCCATTCGGTGTGTTCAAAGTTCACAGTCTATTCAATTTCCATACAGCTCTCTCCACTTCTTGTATCTTTCCCAATCCGACAATTGATCCTCCACATCTCCCCCTTCTTTATTTACTGACACAACGTTGGCGTTGATTGATTTCAGGAACAGCTGGCGAAAACAAACAAAAAGACAGGGCAAGCAAGTGCACAAAGCAAAAAGACCACCCACAGAAATCAGAGCCAAAATTAATATTTTTCTGAGCCAATTGGGGATTGACGGGAATTTAAGCCAATCGAAAAGCCCGTCTAATCCCTCACTGTGGGATTGACGGATATCTTGGACCAAATTTTTTAATTTATCAATACTTTGGTGGATCGATTGAGCATGGTCCGAAAAATTCATGCAGCACATGCCTTCAAACTCTTGGCACCCGTGCCCGTGTGCCAAGAGTAGGAAGTCAATAGCTGCACGATTTTGTAGACTAACTTCTTTTAGCTTCTGTGTGTCTGCTAACAACCCCTCTATCGCCGTTGTCGTTGCGTTCGCTTCCTTCGTGAGCCAGCAACCGAGGTGGGTGAGAAGAGATAACGCGTGAGCGGTTCCTATTCCTGAAAATGGAAAGGAAGCCCAGAAATTTTTGATGCGAGGCCAAATGTAGATGTGGGAATCGCAGTCCTCAGGGAATGGTAAAGGTGGTGGAACGGTAAAAGAGGGTGGAACAAGGAGAGGGGGTGTTTTGGGAGCCGGGGCGGCGAGAGGTGCTGGGGGTTTTGGAGGTGTAGGACGAGGTTTTGGGAGGACTGGGCGTTCATATAGAACGAATGTTCTTTTTGTTCTACTGATTTTTGATAGGGGAGAATTTGGAGCCGAATCTTGTGGGGAGGAGGCTTGGTCTGGAAGTTGAAATTTGGCCGGATTGAAAAGGGCAAGTTTTCCCACTGTGCAAGGACCACCCTCCGGGTATGCAGGAATCCCCTGCCAAGCTCGGTCCCCGCACAGGAGGAAAAACCCTTGGGGGAGTTTCCTCCACCTCGGTATTGTCTCTGTGGTTACCGCAGTGATCACGGAGTGGTTACACCACGAGGAAGGAAGTTCGCGATAGATGGGTTTGTTGGCAGAGACATTGAAGGGGGTAAACAATTTTGGTTCTGTGTAGCGGTGAAATAAGATGCAGGTGTTAGTAGGGATTGAACCGAAAAGATCAATCTCTTGGGGAGGGTCAAAAGAAAGGTGGGTGCGAGAGACTGCTTGAGCAAGAGTAGCGGAAGTGAAAGGAAGAGGGTCTGTAATTCGGGTTAATGGTAAAAACGTATTCCAATCGTTAACTGAAGAAATAGGGACACCTACAAGACAGGTTTGAAAGGGGTTGCCAGCGCCCGATTGGGCCAGACACAAGGTGTCCGTTCCTGTAGCTTTGGCCAACGTTACCCATAGATTTTCGGTGGGTTGTTGCATCCAGCCCTTCAGGGGGAAAGATGTGGAGACGTCGGTAAGTCTTAGGGTGACGATGATGATGGTGGAGAGATAGATGGTCCACATGTCGTGTCTCGTTCCTGGTATATCCTTATCCTTCTGGTTGGGACCCACTTTGGTCCTGTCGGTCCTGTAATACATGCGTACCCTTTCCCCCAAGTGATTAGGGAGAAAGGGCCCGTCCACGATTCTGTAATTGGATCTTTATACATGATTTTTGCTTTTTGATTATTTAGCACATCCTCTGACTTAAAATGCTTATCTATGGGACTTCTGTCTGTGTGAGTTTCGTGTTCCTCTGCTAAATTTAAAAAATTTAATACGTACATGACTTTTTCCAATCTTTCTTGAGGAGTTAGGCCAATACTCCCCCTTTTTTGTTTATTGAGCAAATTTTTGATGTTTTGGTGGGCTCGTTCTACTATACCTTGTCCTGTGGGGTTGTGGGGAATTCCAGTGGTATGATGTATTCCCCAATCATCAAAAAACTTTTTCGTGTCTGCTGATACATAGGATGGTCCATTATCAGTTTTAATTTGTTTGGGGACTCCCATCCTAGCAAAAGCAGACAGGAAATGTTTTTTGACATCTTTGCTCTTTTCGCCAGAATGCGCGGTGGCTACAATCATTTTTGAAAACGTGTCTACAGATACATGAACGTACTTTAATTTGCCAAAATCTGGTACATGTGTAACATCCGATTGCCAAATCTCTAGCGCTGTCAGCCCCCTGGGATTTGTCCCCTCTGGAACCAGTGGGGCGATTTTTTGGCAATCAGGACATGCTTTTAGAATTTCTTTTGCTTGTGTTATTTTGAGGCCAAATTGTTTTTTTAGCGATCGCGCATTCTGGTGAAAAAATTCATGAGAAATTTTTGCTTGTTGGTACAGATTTGGGGTAACAACCATACCTGCCAGATGGTCGGCAATTTGGTTTCCCTCAGTCACAGGACCTGGTAGAGTAGTATGGGATCTTGTGTGTACAATGTAATATCTGAATTTTCTGATTTCTATCAAGAATAATAATTTTTTCAACAGATTAGATAAGTTTTCATTGGACACATCTTTTAAATATGAATTTTCAATCCGTTTGACGATGCCCACAACGTATGCCGAATCTGAAACGATGTTGATAGGTTCTTTATCGAAAATTTGGAAGGCGCGAACAACTGCTGATAATTCTACGATTTGTGGGGAACCTTGTACTTTATGAATGTCTTGGTGCCAATTATTCTTTTGTTTCCAGACAATTACCGCATTTCCGGTTCTCCCCGAGCCATCGGTAAAAATGGTTTTTGCATTTTTTATGGGTAGTTCTGATTGCATAACTTTCAATTTTAATGGAATTGGGATTAATCTTTGCAAAAATGGGCACGCCGGGAGATGAAATTTTATTTCTCCCGGGTAGCCCCCGATGGCGATTTGAAAGTCTGTAGAATTTTGCAGCAGTTGTTCCAGATGTTCAGAAGTCAATGGGAGGTAGATGTAATTTGGTTCTTCTCCACTGAGTTCTAAACACCTGGTACGGCCTTTGAAAATTAGTTTGCCAATCATCTCTGCTATTGTTATAATTGTTTTTGAAAATTGGTGGGGGAGGAACAACCACTCCCACAGACAGAAGTTTTTTTGATCTGTCGTGATTTGTCCCAGTATGGCTAACGGTTGATGTCTTTCTCTAATGATGATTAGTGAGGATGGCAGTCCCTCCATCCTTCGATTGGATTGTCTCTCAGATATTTTTGTTTCGACGGTGGCAAGGGCTTTTCTGGCGTCAGATGTTAAAAATCTAGGGGAGGACAGATCTGCATCTCCTTTTAGAAGCTCGAACAGTGGGTGCAGATCACCGGTTGTGATCCCCAGCACAGGTCTGATCCAATTGATCGCTCCCAGTAATTTTTGGAGGTCGTTTAAAGTTCGGACTTTCCCGTCAATTTCAACTGATTGAGGTTTTATAGTTTTCGCGTCAATTTGGAGTCCGAGGTACCTCCAAGGGGCTTCTCTCTGTATCTTTTCAGGGGATATTTCCAATCCATTTGAATTTAGGGCCGCAATTGTAGCGTCCAATGTTTGTCTGACTGACAATTTAGCTTTTGCGCAAATCAATACATCATCCATATAATGGAAGATGATTGATTGCGGAAATTTCTTTCTGATTGGTTCCAACACTTTTGCCACAAACATCTGACAAAGTGTCGGAGAGTTTTTCATCCCCTGGGGAAGCACTTTCCACTGGAACCTGCGGTGGGGTTCACAGGCGTTGATGGCTGGGACTGAAAATGCGAATTTTGCCGAATCAGCCGGATTCAAATATATATGAAAAAAGCAGTCCTTAATGTCGATTACCACTAGGGGCCATTCAGCAGGGAGCATGGATGGAGAAGGCATTCCCTGCTGGAGGGCTCCCATTGGCTCGAGGACTTCATTAACTTTGCGCAGGTCCTGGAGAAATCTCCAGGAACCCGAGGACTTTTTGATCACGAACACTGGAGTGTTCCAGGGACTGGTGGAAGGCTCCAAGTGTCCTTTAGCCAATTCTTGATTAACCAGATCATTTAGAATTTGCAGCTTTTGTTTGGGAAGGGGCCACTGATCTACCCAAACTGGTGTTTCTGTTTTCCAGATCAGTCTGGGCAGCTGCACTTGTTCAGTGACCCCTCCTAAAAATTTTCTTCTGTCCCGAGTGTCAGTTGCCACTGTTCCATGGCATCTCTTCCCCATAATGTAACTGGTATATTTAATACGTACGGTTGGAGGGATGCAGGTCTGCCCTCTGGCCCGTATACTGTTACTATTTCCCGACTCCTCACAGGGTGTTGCACTCCTCCCACACCGCTGACCCTGATGTCCGTTGTGTGGGCTGGCCAACTATGTGGCCAGTCCTTGGAGGCGATGATAGTCACGTCCGCTCCCGTGTCCAAAAGTCCCTCCACTGTCACCCTCTGCGGGTGTCTAGACAAGGGGAAAAGAACACGACACATTAGTAGTGGTCGAGAGGTCCTCACTGAGGTTGCCCAATGGACTTCCATCAGCGAGTCATTCCTCCGTTCTTCTTCCCACGACACCGCGCAGAGAAGATCGTCAGTGGGGATCATTTTGGCCACCGGAAAGCGGTCCTCCAGCTGTATGGGAGGAAGGTGGACAGTTAGACAGATGGCTATGTTGGAATTCGTCAACCCTGTCAGGAGTGTAGGAGTTACAAAAATGCCCCTTGCCACGGCCGAAAGATGAGAGACTATTAGGTATATTGTGTTTAGATCTATTTCTGTAGATGGCACGACCTTGATTATTTGCTCACATTGGTTTAAGAAAGTTGATGGGTGCATAACAGTAAGGGTTATCCATTTCAGGGGGGTATATTGATTTTGGGAAGGGACAAGATCTGCCGGAGGTTTCTCAATTACGGGGTGGTTGGGCGTGACGTTTGGCGCAAGATGGAACGTAGCTGAGGGGTTGTTTGTGTCCTCGCGCCCCCCTGAGCGCTCTGCTCCCCGTTTCCCGAATGCTCACAAGAGCATTGGCGTAGGTCGGGTAGGGAGCTAAAGGTGACTTTTCTTTTTATGTTGGGAGATTTTCTGGGGGGAAGGGGTTCACCATTTATGTTGGTCACCGACCTACAGGCCGACGACCAGTGAAAACCCTTCCCACACCTCCGGCAGAGGGATTTGGGTAAGTTAGATAGGTTGGGTTCTGAAGTGGATTTAGGACAATGCTTCTTGAAATGGCCTTTTTGTCCACAATTAAAACATGTTTGGGGCCCAGTAAAGGCAGCGGCTAATAGACGTGCCTTATGGGAGTTGGAGCCAATGTTTTTACAGGCTTCGATCATCTCAACCAGAGAGGGATCTTTGAGCAGCTTTAGTGCTTTCTGACAATCTTCGTTTGCTTTTTCAATTACCAATTTGTTAAATAGAATCTCTTGGCTTTCTTTTTGATTAACTTGTCTCTTAATTGCTTCTTTTAGCCTTGTAATAAAATCTATGAACGGTTCTTTAGGGCCCTGATTAATGAGAGTGAAAGAGGGTGTCTGGACATATGCGTCCGCCACCCTCTTTACTGCCTCTAACGCCAATTCTTTTGAGATTTCTAAAAATTTTGGCTCAAT
>NW_020915294.1:0-833 GCF_003984885.1 Neopelma chrysocephalum | reverse complement strand
GGACAGGGCTGGGCTCCACAACAGCAGTTCCAGCAGCAAAGGGGTTCTTCTCCAGGTAGTTCCTGAAGGATGAGGTCTTTTCCCAACACTGGTATCGAGAAGAACTCCCCGGATTCCTTTTGTTTATGTGGCCCAGTGCCACAATGGCCTCCTGATTCCATGTGTTTCTGCAGTGTCACAGTGGTCCCTTTATTTCAGGAGGTTGTCCACTTTCCTTGAGTTCCTTTGGCTCCATGGGGCCCTGGAGTGCCACAATGTCCTCCTGATTCCATGGCTTTCCCCAGGGTCACAATGGCCCCGTAATTCCATGAGGTTCTGCAGTTTGACAGTGGCTCCTTGATTCCAGGAGGTTGCACAGCATCATCACAAAGCTGAGCCCATCCTGATGAAAGTTCTGAGGAGGTTAGGAGGAACTAGGACAAAAGGGATAAGATAATTGGGAAGGGAAAGTGGGGTTTGACCAACAGAGATGAAAGATTTTGATGAGGTAAAACCAGGTTCAGGTAATGCTGAGGGTGCTGAAACACTGACTGTGCAAACATTCCTGATGAACCTTTAACCTCTTTGTAGTCTCAGGCCCCAACAGTACCCAAAAGTGCTGCCCCTCCCATTGAAAGGAATCCACTGCTCTAATTCCAAGCCAGAAAAAGCCCAAACCCAGAACTCCACACTCTTATTAGTCCTCTAATGCCCACCCCATTCCCAAACCTGTATTACCAGTAGCAAAAGCCAAGCTTTAATCCTGACCCAGCCCAAAACCCTCTTCCCCTAATCATGAACCAGACCCTGCCAGCAGAACAACAAACCTCCCAAAGTTCTGCCTAATCCCCACC
>NW_020915293.1:0-1460 GCF_003984885.1 Neopelma chrysocephalum | reverse complement strand
GCGTCCCTGAAAGGCTGCAACTCTGAGGACCCATCAGGCCTTAAAGCTGATCTGGAAGGTAAGAAGCTTTTGCCTTGTGAATCTGTGCCAACTGAAGCCTGTGTTTGTGCATTTCTATGGCCCAGAAAAGGTCCAGCTGTGGTTTGTCCGACCCTGAGAAGGGCCCACAAGGGCTGCACTGAGTCTGTGACCATCTCAGCCCAAAATCCCCTTGTCCTCCTCCAATTCACACAGCTCTGAGGCAGCACCAGTGTGGAGCTGCTGTGTTTCTGACTGTTTTTCCTCCCAGAACTCCTTTCTGTGTGTGTTCCAGGTGCCAACCTGAAAGGAGTGGCCATGGAGGGCAGTCAGATGACAGGAATTAACCTCCGAGTTGCAACGCTGAGAAATGCCAATCTAAAGAACTGTAACCTCGGGGGAGCAACGTTGGCTGGAACTGATTTGGAAGCGAGTTGGGATTCCTTTTCCATCCTATTCCTTTCTATCCTATAGTCAGCTGGTAACTTGGGGGATTGCTGGCTTTTGGCTGAGCTCTCCAGCTTCGGAGTACAATGGAGTTCAGGTAAATGGACTTCAAGTAAAGCTTTGAACAGAGTTCTGGGTGCATTCCATTGACACTTCTTTTTCTTTTGCCCTTCTGAATCGTGACCTATCAGGTTGTGACCTCTAGGAAGCCAATTTGAGGGGCTCTAATGTGAAAGGAACCATCTCTGAAGAGGTGCTGACCCCCCTGCACATGTCCCAGAGCATCAGACAGGGAAGAGAAGACGTTGAAGAGGAAGGAATCCAAACATTTGTCGTGACTTTCTTCACCTCCTCCCCTTCCTGAGTTAGAGGTAATGGTTATTAGACAACTTCCATTTGCAGTAGTGCCTAAGTAGACTCTTTCTGATCACTTTTGGGGAGGGAATTTGTGTTTCAGAGGTGGAAAGAGAGAGTTTCTTCCTTTGTGAAGAGAGTGAGGAAGTGGGCTGGTTCTGAAAGCAGAAAGTGGGGTTGGTTTGGGGGGGAGGGTTCAAGACTTTCATTGTTTAGCATTGCTTCACTTGGGAATGCATTTTAATTTCTAAAGCACAATATATGCAATTCTATTTATGAACTCTGTAGCTGCAATATGAATAGGAAATGTTATTGCTGTATAGCAGCAAAGAAAGTTGAGGTTTACAGGTAGACAAGTGTATTTAGAGTCAGTGTCTTCATTCCTGCAGGGTGTTCATGCCAGGGGTGGTCACACAGTGCCCACAGGATGTGTTCAGGTCTCTGCTGGGGTGGAAACAGTGGGGAACTGTCCTCAGAGGTCCTAAATTGCTGTGGAGTAGTTGGAGTGCAGGGTTAGAGCAGCTTTATCCCCTCAAATGTGCAGAGGAAGCTGCTGCCCCTGCAGGGACCTGCCCACAGCCCGGATTGAGTTCCCCCTGGGAGATCCCTGGGCAGAAATGGGATGTCTTAGTTAATGCTCT
>NW_020915292.1:0-359 GCF_003984885.1 Neopelma chrysocephalum | reverse complement strand
CCTTAGCGTGAGGAAGGCTGGTTATATTAGATCTAACATATTGCCTATTGCTTATAAACCCAGTTATCTAAGATGAATCAAGGTAGGCTAGTTTAAGCTCCTTCTTGTAAATACAGAGTATTTTATTCTATTTTTTAATGTTGTTGATACTTTTAAGAGATTCTTCAGAATTTGTTTGGAGTTCAGCATAGCACGGAACTCTTGATTTATTGTCTTCTTCTTTGTACATGAATTTATCTGTTGTCTTTCATGTCATCCCAGAGACTAAATACCTGTGGAACCATCAACATAGCTAGAGCTCTCATAATTCATGGTAAATGTTGGTAAAAGGTTTTCAAAAAACCTCTCAATCCTTGTAC
>NW_020915291.1:0-522 GCF_003984885.1 Neopelma chrysocephalum | reverse complement strand
TCCTGCTGCCCCTTGAGCATCTGCAGCTGCTGCAGAACCAGGCATTTCTTTGCTCCCCACAGGGTGGTTCCCACCCCCAGAATGGAATCTGGAGGCAGCAGGATGTGCACAGTGCTCCCATTTCCTACAGTGCAAAGGGGCTGCAGGGAATGATTCCCCTGCTCTTGCAAATCTGCCAAAACCTGCAGGGCACAGAAGTGGGAGCTTCAGGAATTTGCTGGCCTTGGGAGTGGAGCTCACAGGGTATTGAGGGGAACATATCCCTCAAATACAATCTCTGTGCATACGCAATATCTGTCTGGACAGACAGATAAAGCAATAATCAGATATATTCTGTATCATAAATATGGCACATATTCTATAGAATCCATCCTTAGCTATTGTATGATATATCTATAAGATATTACAAATAATAAGCAATGATAAGGCAAGAGTCCTCCTTAGGGACACACTTCAGAAGGGAACTTGCACTTGACCCCCCCCTTCAGCTTCGAGCCACCCGGTGCCACAGAGGGGGACAGA
>NW_020915290.1:0-1853 GCF_003984885.1 Neopelma chrysocephalum | reverse complement strand
GGGGCCCAAGGCATCTTCCTCTTCCTCGCAGCCTCCTCCTCCATCCGACCAAGCTTTGGGAAGGACAAATCCTGATGGGGAAGAAAAACAAGGGCTGAGCGCGTTGGCTTGGGGGTTCCTCCTGCCCAAGTCCATCTCTAGAACTCACCGGGCATCCTGTGACCATAAAAACCTCCAAAACACCAAGATTCGGCCCAGAAAAACCCAAACCAACGAGATTCAGGCAAAAAAACCCCTCAGAAATAGCAAGAAGACTTTCGCCCCAATAAACTGCAAAAAGTTGAGATTCAGTGAAAAAATACTCCAAAATATGAAGATTAAACCAAAAATAAGATGTTTAATTGGTAGGATGAGGAGAGCATGGTCATTTCATGAGCACCTGATTGAATTGTTATATATTAATGAAAAGCTGTATTAATGTAGTGTCCCTTAAAACTCAATTTTTTCTTCCCATTTTTGGTATAGAGAATAAATATGAAATCACTGGACTTCAGGCCTGCATTATTACCCCTATGCTTTGGTTTGCAAATCCTTCCTCATTCTACTTCTTCTCCCCTGCCATCATTTCTGACAACTGGACTCCTCTGCTGTGCTGTGCCAATATCCTGGGATGTGCGGTTTCCACGTTTGCAAGGATTAAAGGCAACTTTTTGCCTACCAGTGCCAAAGGTTGGTCTGTGAAGTTCAGTGTGAGAGGATCCTGGGCAGTCAGACACTGAAATTGTTAAGCTGGAACAGGCCATGCCAATGGAATGACAGAATCCATTCTGCTGGCCCAGACACAGAAGCCAATCTGTGGCTGTGGCTCTTTGCCTCACTGGCACCATCCTCTGTGGTTCCTGCTGCCCACCATGGCACTGGCAGCCCCAGGGGCACAGGGACGTCCATCCTGTACGTGAAGTCAGAGTCAGACTGTCCACAAGTGTTAGCAGGAGTAAAACAGTGCACTGCTGACCTTCTTGAATTTATCTGTTAATGTAGGACTTCACTTGGTCAATCTGTGTTCTCTTGCACAGCGTTATGTGGGTTTCATGATTTTTAATATCACTGCACCAAATTAATCTGGAATGTGTGGTCAGAACAGTAATTACCTCTATTTGTGTATAACTATGTGCTCTTTTATTTTTTATGCTTTCTGGCAAATTCACTGGCAACTTCTTTCACAACTACATGATGGGGACTGAATTTAAGGTTGGGGGTTTTCCTGAGGGCAGCACTACACCAGACTTTTGTGTGTGTGTGTGAG
Organism: Neopelma chrysocephalum; assembly: GCF_003984885.1. Classification (NCBI taxonomy): domain Eukaryota; kingdom Metazoa; phylum Chordata; class Aves; order Passeriformes; family Pipridae; genus Neopelma; species Neopelma chrysocephalum. The sequence continues at coordinate 607 of NW_020915290.1, read as the reverse complement.
ACAGGCAGAACCACAAATGCCTGCACAGCCCAGAGCAGTCAGTGTGGGGCTGGGCTTGCTGCTGCACAGACCCCCAGGGAACAAACCCAGGCAATAGTTTGGGTTTATTCTTTGCTCTGTGTCAATGCAATAGAATGTTCCACAGGAGCTCTGTCCCCTCTGTGGCACCGGGTGGCTCAAAGCTGAAGGGGAGGGGTCAAGTGGAAGTTCCCTTCTGAAGTGTGTGTCCCTAAGGAGGACACTTGCCTTATTATTGCTTGTTATTTGTAATATCTTATAGACATATCATACAACATCTAAGGATGGATTCTATAGAATACGTGCCATATATATGATACAGAATATATCTGATTATTGCTTTATCTGCCTGTCCAGACAGATATTGTGTATGCACAGAGATTGTATTTGAGGGATATGTTCCTCTCAATACCCTGTTAGCTCCACTCCCAAGGCCAGCAAATTCCTGAAGCTCCCCCTTCTGTGCCCTGCAGGTTTTAGCAGATTTGCAAGAGCAGGGGAATCATTCCCTGCAGCCCCTTTGCACTGTAGGAAATGGGAGCACTGTGCACATCCTGCTGCCTCCAGATTCCATTCTGGGGGTGGGAAC
>NW_020915289.1:0-678 GCF_003984885.1 Neopelma chrysocephalum | reverse complement strand
TCCGGCCGGAGCGGCTTTATTAAAGCGGCGCCCCGAACCCCGCGGCTGCGGGGACACGGCACGGGGGACGGGGGGGCGGAGGGGACGGGCCGGGGGGGCAAGGACGGAGCGGGGGTACGGGGGGGTCGGGCTGTGCAGCGGAGCAGCGAGGGGGGAGCGGGGGGAGCCCGGGGGGCCGGGCTGGGCAGGGGGGCAGCGACAGGGGCCGGGGGGAGGCGGCGTGCGGGGACGGGCGGGGCGGGAAGGAGGGCTGGGGGGGTCGGGGTGTGCAGCAGGGGACGGAGGGGGAGCGGGGCCAGGCCGGCTGGGGGGTCAGGCCGGCTGGGGGGCCAGGGAGGGAACGAAAAAAAGAGGAAAAAGTGAAAGAAAGGTAAAAAGAAAAGCAAAAGAGCCGCGGGAGCGCGAGGCCCCCGCGGCGCCGTTACCGCTCCGCGCCCCGCCGAGGAAACAGGGGCGGGGGCGAGTTCCGGCCCTTAAATAACCTCGGCCCCGCCCCGCGCACCTGTGCGGGCCCCGCGCCGCTCAAAGCCGGCAGAGCCGCGCCCGCCCCGCACCTGGGGAGGATGGCAGCAGGACGGGCACCGGGAGCAAGACCAGGAGCGGGACCGGAGGACTGAAGGTGGCGATGGAGCTCAGGATCGGGACCAGGATCAGGACCGCGACCGGAGGACCGAGGTT
>NW_020915288.1:0-1795 GCF_003984885.1 Neopelma chrysocephalum | reverse complement strand
CTCATCTTGTGGAATGAAGGGGCCATTAAACACTTGGGGCCTTGTGGAAAGAAAGGAACCCTGAAATATTTTGGAACCTCATGGATCCAAGCAGCCATTTTGAAAGTGCAGGCCATTACAGAAAAAAAGTAACCCTGGGACATAATGGAAGCTCATGGATCTCAGGAGCCATTGTGAGACTGGGGAACCTCGTGGGAAAAACAGGAACCCAGGGACACTGTGGAACTTTGTGGAATCAAGGGGCCATTGTGACACTGAGGAACCTTATGGGCTCAAGGGGCCACTGTGACACTGCAGGGCCTCAGGGAACCCAAGGAACCCTGGGACACTGTGGAATCTACTGAAATCAATGGGCCATTCTGATGCTGCAGAACCGCATGGAATCAGGGGTCAGTGTGACACTGCAGGGCCTCATGGAACCAAAGGAATGCAGGGACATTGTGGAATCTCATAGAACCAAGGGACCATAGTGACACTGAAGAGTCTTATGGAACCCACTGTGCCTCCCCAGAACTCCATGGAATCAAGCAGAGCCACTGCCTCCCCACTGCTGCCGCACGGACCGGAGTCGCCGGCTCTGCCCCGCTTGGACACCTCTGGAGTCAGCGTGTTCTTGGGCAGCACAACTGATCTCAGACCAGAGAGTTTCCCAGATTTTGCTTTGCCCCCTCTTTCCCCTGGTTTTGTTTTTTGTTCTTTGTTCATCGAGGGGGAAAAGGGAAAAGGGAGGCACGTGTGGATCCCTGTTTTTATCTGTTTACAAAAGGGAGTTTGAGCAGAGGGGGAGAGAGGAGGCAATTTCTCTCTCTGCTGTTGCTTTGAACTGTTCTGTTGGTATTGCTGTTTTTGCTGCTATATTTCTTGTCAGTAAACTGCGATTTTTTCACTTATACCTCCTTGTATTTTATCTCCTTGTACTGGTGGGGAATAAATGGGGAGTGAGTTCATTTTGTTGGAGTTCCCATCCCAATATGTGTCTTAAAACCAGGACAGGTTGCTCAAGGGCTCCCTGAAATTTGGCATCATTCACAAAGGACTGGAAAATGCATTCTGTCCCATTGTAGAGAGAGATAATAAAGATGTTCTACAGTGGTGTTCAAGGGCTGGTCACTGAGGGATTTCACAAATTTGCTGCCAAGACTTTGTACCATGGATTTTATTTGACACTCTTCATTCAGCCAACTTCCCATCCACCACATCTTCCACTTCCTCAGTCCAGCTCTCACCAGTCTGGCTCTAAGGAGACCACAGGAAACCATGTCAAGGGCCTTGCTGAAGTCTGGGCACACAACATTCCCTTCTATTCCGTCCCACAGGGGTTCTGCAATTCCTGCCTTGTCCTTCCCATGCCTGGGAATGGCTGCAGCAGGACTTGCCAGATCCCCTTCCCTGCTGAACCTGAACAGTCTGGAACCCTCCCAACTGTCCTTGCTGCCCTGTTTGCAGACTGGTTCCATGTCTGCCTTTGCCAAGGCCCCAGGAATCTCTGGGATGGCTCTGGCCTTTCCAAGGGTTTGGGAGAGGTCTCCCAGTGACACTGCCCAGCCTTCTCAATATTCCTGACACCAAAAACTTTTCCATAGCCCACACTTCCAGAGGAGTGCCCAGGACACAACGCAGGTTGTCCTGGTGGTTCTGGAGAATGAGAAGGGATTTCTCCTTAGAGGCCAACCCCTCCAATTGGATTTGAGTGCAGCTGAAAGGTTTCCTCAGCATTTTCCCTGGTGCCCCCCTGCCCTGAAGGTTTGTGGCCATCAGGCTGGAGCTGAGGGGGTTGGGCAGGTGCCTGAGGAGG
>NW_020915287.1:0-2126 GCF_003984885.1 Neopelma chrysocephalum | reverse complement strand
GACAGTGATGACAAGGATGGACAAGCAAGGGAAAGGTGGCTCTGATGATAACGAAACCTAGATGTGTTTTATTAGTCCAAAGGACCAAGGCCTGACCCCCAGCCCTTGGGAAGGCAGATCCTGTCCCTACCTCATTCCTCAGGGCTCTTCCTGAGGCACTGGGATGTGGGATGTGCAATGCCAAGGGCAGGACCATGGGGTGGCACCTGCCAGGCTGCTGAGCAGGGACAAGGAGGCCATGAGGCCCCAGGGCTGCAAGGGCCACTTGTCTCCTCCTGGCATCAGGGCCACAGACAGCAGCCATGGCCAAAGGCCTGCAGAAGGTGGCTCTGTCAGGGCCTTTCAGCTTCTCCCCCTCCCTCTCTCCTCTCCAGCCCAGGCTGTCCTACGGTGTCCATGCCCTGCCCCTTTCCCTGCAGGCTGTCGTCATCCCCCCGGCTGCCCCACCTGGCTGGCACCTTCCTGCACTGACATCTCTGCGTCCTCCCTGGCTCTTCCTGCACACACAAAGCCTTGGGCTCATCCAGACTTTTTTGTGACATACTGCAGGACAACACTGACCTCAGAGGGAAATTTCTTACTTCTTGTCACCAGTCTAGGCCACCCCAGCTGCCCTTGGTGGCACTAGTTCTTTCTTAGGCTGTTTTCTGCCACTAAGAAAAGCTCCACCAGCTCTGACACCCCCCTTCCAGACCTCTCAGGCTACTCCTCTACTGTCCTCAATCTTCACACCACTGACCCCTGAGTCCTCAACCTCTATATATGAGTCATGTGCTTGAGGCCCCAGATTCCTTCCTGGGAGATCTCTGAGACCTCTCCAAGGTTTTTGAAGATGACAATAGAGTGCTCTTATCCCAGGAAACACAGAGTGACCCTTTTTTCCAAGGGTTGTCTTGGCAGAATGAGGCACAATATCTTTAAACTTTCTGGGACGAGGGAGCTCTGAGCTCTGGGTACAGAGGGAGCTCCAAGTGCCAACCACTGGAGTGGGAGCTACAAATCATCAGGGCTTGTGTTCTTTGGAGGGCCAGACACTGGTGAGACTGCTCTGTGTGTGTGTGTGCACATGTAAGGACTTGAAGGGCACAATGAACTGTCTCCAAACACTGTCAAAGAAAGAAAATCCCATAAGATTCCACAAGACATAAGCACTGGTGGCAAACAGGAAGGCATTTAATTCCAAGGCCTAAATGGAGGTGTAGTTTTGGAAGAAGCACCCAGGACAGAATTGCACTGTGCAGACTGTGGGAAAGAGCAGACAGCCCAAGAGGAAGCCAGGGCTGGTAAGGCAGGTCTGGGGAACCCATCCAGGCAAAGATTCCCACCTGCAGACTGAAAGCACACCGGCCAAAACTCCCACCATGGCAAGCTGTGGGAAAGGAAGCAAGTCCTTCTACATGTGCCAGCCCAAGCTGTGGGAACAGCATGTTGCCTGCTCAGTTGGGGCTAAGAAAAATCCAGGAGCCATTAATTAGGGTGAGATAAGGAAAGGGTTTAATCGTGCCAAGGCAATTGATGGTATACGACACGCCCAGGCTGTGCCTGAGATGTTACATTTATAACCATATCTGTCCAATCCCAAGTGTGTCCACCCCGTAACTTTTGGCCTGGTCCACCCCCTGGCCCACCCTCTGAATTGGGTCTGGGGTGCATTTTGGGACCCTCTCTTCATCACCCTTCATCATCTTCGGGGTACAGAGAGCAGAGTCACCCAGTTCTTTGACTCTGTCCTGCGGTTTAGGCCAAGATACAAGCGTTCCCCAAACAGAACAGGCCTTGCCTTGACAAGAGACAAAACATCTTCTGCTGGATACGGGGATAGGGCTGATATGGGGAGTATGGAATGGGGTAAGAGGGTTAAGGAATGTATAAACTAAGGGGTGCTACGGGGAAGAGGGAGAAAGGGTTGCTTCTAAAATCTACTTCTATTACCTATAAAACTTATAAGGTAGAAAAATAGGAAAACCATTAGGGGCTTAAGGCATCAACGTGGTGAGGCGAGCTTTTGTCCCAGCAATGGCAGTGCACAGGAGAGAGACCTTTGCTTGGAGCCGAAGGGCTGAGAGAGGTGAGAGGAGACCCCCCCTTGTGTGGAATGGAAAGAGATCCAGCTCCAACTTCAGCTC
>NW_020915286.1:0-373 GCF_003984885.1 Neopelma chrysocephalum | reverse complement strand
GACCCCCCAGTGTACCCCCAGTGTATCCCCAGTATACCACCCCAGTGCACCCCCAGTGCAGCCCAGACCCCCCAGTACAGCCCCATTTTTATACCATCCCAGGGCATTCCCAGTGCACCCCCAGTGCATTCTCAGCTCCCCCCCCAGTGCATTCCCAATTCCCAGCTCCCCCAGTGCACCCCAGCCCCTCCCAGTACACCCAATGCAAGCCCAATGCACCCCCAAGCCCGCTAGTGCACCCCCCAAGTGCACCCCCAGCCCCCAACGTACCCCCCGTGCACTCTCCAGTACACCCCAGTGCACCCCCCCAGTGCATTCCCAAGTCCCCCAGCGCACCCCAAATACATCCCCCCAGTAGACCCCACTGCACACC
>NW_020915285.1:0-822 GCF_003984885.1 Neopelma chrysocephalum | reverse complement strand
GGGGGGCCTAGAGGGTTTTTGGGGTGGTTAGGGGTTCCCTGGGCTGGTTTGGGGGGGTTGGGAAGGTCTTTGGGTTGGTTTGGGGGGTCCCTGGGCTGGTTTGGGGGGTCTCTGTGGGGGCTTTAGGGGAGCTAGGGGGTTTTTGGGGTGGTTTGCGGGGTCTTTGGGGTGGTTTTGGGGTGTCTCTGGGCTGGTTTTGGGGGTTCCCTGGGCTGGTTTGGGGGGTCTCTGGGGTGGTTTTGGGGAGTCTTTGGGGTGGTTTGGGGAGACTCGGGTGGTTCTTGGGCTGGTTTTAGGGGTCTCTGGGGTGGTTTGGGGGGTCTGGAGGGTCTTTGGAGTGGTTTGAGGGGTCCCTGAGCTGGTTTTGGGGGGTCCGGAGGGTTTTTAGGGGGGTTTGAGGGGGTTGGGGGTTCTTTGGGGTGGTTTGGGGGTCTCTGGGGGGGCTTGGGGGGTCTTTGGGGTGGTTGGGGGGGGCCCTGGGGTGGTTTTAGAGGGTCTGGAGGGTTTTTGGGGTGGTTTGGGGGTCTCTGGGGGCTTTTTGGGCTGATTTGGGGGTCCCTGCTGTGGTTTTGGGGTCTTTGGGCTGGTTTGAGGGGGTCCGGAGGGTTTTTTGGGGGTCTTTGGGCTGGTTTGGGGGGTCTGGAGGGTTTTTGGGGTGGTTTAAGGGGGTTTGAGAGGGGTTTTTGGGATGATTTGGGGTCCCCCCCAATCCCTCCCCTCTCCCATCCCACAGCATCAGAAAATCGGGATCATTTTCCATCATTTTCCCCCAAATCCCCCTTTTTATCCCATTTTTTTCCCTTCCCAGGCCGACGTGGAGGC
>NW_020915284.1:0-8049 GCF_003984885.1 Neopelma chrysocephalum | reverse complement strand
CAGCTCTCGCGAGAGCCGCCCTGTCAGCGCCCTCCGCGCCGCCGGCGCCTGCGCGCCCCCGCCCCGCGCGCGGACACGCCCCGCGCGTGCGCGTCCCGGGCTGCCCCGCCCCAGCCGCGGGAGTCACCGGGAATGACCGGGAATTGCGGGAGTGCCGGAGGAGCCGGCGCGGAAGGGAGAGGAGATCTATAGCAGATCTGAGCAGCGCGGGCCCTGCAATAGACCCGAAAAGAGGTGGCAGCCAGGCGGGGGCCGGGCTCTCCTCCCAGGCAACCACCGGCAGGACGGGAGGACACAGGCTTAAGCTGCGCCTGGGGAGGGTTAGGTTGGACACGAGGAGGAATCTCTTCACAGGAGTGGTTAGACAGTGGAAGGGGCTGCCCAGGATAGTGGTGGAGTCCCCGTCCCTGGAGGTGCTTAAGGACAGACTGGACGTGGCACTCGGTGCCATGGTCTGTATGACAAGGTGGTGTTGGGTCACAGGTTGGACTCGATGGTCTCAGAGGTCTTTTCCAACCTAAGTAATTCTGTGATTCTGCTGTCGAGGCTCTATTAACACCCCGGGGAGAAGGCCACGAGCACAAGTTTCCAGAGGTGAAACCACCCCAGCTTTGTGCAAAATATTTGCCCAGTTTATCAGTGTCTCCACTTTTCTGTCAGACAGGGAACCTACCACACCATGGAGCCAGCAAGGACAAAGCAGTTTAGAAGTTCCTGTAACTACCAGGGAAAACTCCCATTCCAGCAATACAGTGGAGCTTGTCCAGCTGGCACTGAAGGGCGTGGAGCTGCTCCCCAAGCTCAGAGCAAACAACACACCCCGTAGAGCCATTATTTGACACCTGCCACCCCTCACGAGCAGTGATTACGGTGCCCGTGCTGCAGGAATAAACACTGTAATCACACACTGCAATTACAAGGTGCACAGAGGGCAAAATTCACATTGCACGGGTGACTAATGCCAGGGTTTGCCTGGGTGACCCTCCTGACATTCTTTTGGCTTGAAAACACTCTAATTGCAACATACAGTAAAGCAATGTCTCAGGTAAACATCAGGCCTCAATCCCTTGATAAAGCCACTGGAAAAAAAAAGCTTTCCTGTGGCTCTAGAGACCAAAGGTAGTTACATCCACACCAAGACTAAAGTAAGATCAAAAAATATACCACAACCTCATGTAATTTGGCTTACAAACCATGTCCTGCAAACATTCCCCGCTAACATTCCCATTCTAAATGCTTAAGCAGCTTGAGAAAGATTCCTGAGAGGTTGTTTTGGGATTAAATGTATGGTTTAAACCCTTAGCAAGACCATTTTGTCATCATCATAACACTGTATTTACAGGGATTTAACTTATTCCCAGATTTGGTTATTGGGGGAAGTGTGAATTCTTCCAATACTTCATTCAAAAATTGGACAGGGTGGAGAAAAGGAGCTTTAGGAGTTGAGGATGTTACAAATGTTTCAGACATTCTTTCTGAGAATACAGAAAGGTGACAAAAAGACTGATGAAATCCGAGCTAGATTCCAAGATCCCTCAAGTCCCTGGTACTTGTTCCTAGAACAGCCCTACAGAATCTCTGGTTTCATGTATGACCTCAAAATGGGGATTCAGAAGTTCTCAGTAAGCCTTCTGAGACATTATTTAACTTACAGAAAAGTTAGAGGAGCTACTTTTAGCTGGAGTTGCAAAGCCAGCTATGGCCAACAGCTGCCAGTTGAATGACAGCTACTTTATGGGGCTGCAGCTGCCTGACTGTAAAAGGGCAGTCCTAGAAAATCAAACAAGCCACAAATTTCAGAGATAGCAGAGATCAGAATGTTGCAGAAAAATACTCCTGACTGAAGAGTTGCTGAGATCTACTTGCAAACCATGTAGATCATTCTCCCAGCTTGCAAACAGTGCTTTAGAAAAATACACAACTTACTGTGCAGCTTTACCTACAGCAAAAGCCAAAATCCTGACATAGCTGTGAGCAAGGGTGAAAAAGGCAACAGAGACATTGTTTTGCTAAAGGATCAATTTCAAATGTTTTTTTTTGTAGTCTAAGAATGGCTTGAATTTTCTATGACAGCTCACGGTGATAAAATATAATCCAAGATTAGCTCTGAGTATTTTAAGAAAGTAAGAAATATCTTGGTGTCTGACATTTCTTTTGCATACCTTTTTAAACTTCTCAGAGCACTCTGGGGAAATAAATGTATGGGGTTTGCTATCAAATAGATCAGAGGAATATTTGTTAAAATGTGGTGGGTTTAAAATCGCTGCTTGGAATATTCATGTTAATACCGTGTTCCTAAGCCCATTCTCAGAGATGAGGATCTGTGATCACCACAAACTACAATACACTGCTGACAATTTAAGGAACTTTGTGTTGCAATGTTTTTTTCAACAGCATCTGGCACAATAATTGTAATAAAATACGTGGCTAATGTGCACCTTTCTTCCTGTGACGCATTTCCTGCTCTCAAAGAACTGTAGTGACTTTTTTTTAAAGCAAACCCCTGCCTGGCTCAGCACCTCTGAAGATGCTCAAACTGTCACGTTGTGATTCTGCATTGTACTGCTTCAGTTCAGATACCACAACACCGTGTGTGTTGTGGATAAGTTGTATCTAAACAGCCTGGACATGAACCAGGACACAGAGCTTCCTCCCATGGAAAACAATTCAGACAATCAGCCATGGGGAATGTAGGAGTGATGTAGAATTTTCCTCCAAGCTGAAGATTTACTGCCCCCAGGCTGTTCTGACAGCTGTGCAGGGACTGCCTGGCTCTGCACCTCTGTCTGGATGCTGGGGAATACAGTGGGTGCGGCAAATGGGGGAATGCCAGGAATGCAGGCACAGCAAGGAGGGGATGGGGCTGTTGATATTTGTTGCATGAGCATTATCTCCTTGCCTTTTTCTTCTCATATCAACCCATGTTGGCCTCAGTGTAATAACCAAATCATGGACATTATCCATATAATCCAAAAGTATTCCTTTTACTAGATATTTGGGTCTGTCTTGGAGTGGAAGTTGCTTCACCAAACATGCCTGATGCAACCAAAGAGCAACAAATATGACCTGCTCTAGGAAGATGCTAAATACCTTGAAAAAAACCTAACACTGATGTTCTCAAGTCAGGCTACATGGAACAGAGCTGCAGGTGCCACTTACAGAATGGGCAACAAATTCACTTCCTTTGTCACTATGTATTAAAATGGGCACCAAACAAGCTTTTCAGGGAGTCTACAAGACTTCACTGGTATTACTGGAGTTTCTCTAAAACCTTACTTCAGGATCTAGGTTTGTGATCTATAGGATTTCCCCACATGTCCATATTTGGAACATTGTGTGACAGGACTAATTAGGGAATCAGACAGCAAAGCTAAGGAAAAAAAACCTGTCCAAATGTGTTTTCTGTGTCTGTTCTTGAGAGAGCAGGATTGTGAAAGGATTGGGTAACTACTTTGTTGTGTATTGGCTATTTATTTCATTTTGATTTGCAGTTTTGTGTTAGCACTAAAGGCAACAATATCAAAGGGATAGATGTATAATAACAGATAACAGATTTATACACATAAAACATACAAATATCCATATTCTTCAAACAGGGAAACAGAGGGCTTGCCCAAAGCCATACAATAACTAATCACACAGCATTGGAAGAGAATTAATAGTTTTTAACTTCTGAGCCTTGCTGTAACCATCAGCCAGCTGAAAGCCTCCCAGTGCTCTGCCCTGACTTCTCACACACACTGAACTGTTATCTCAACTGTCTCTGTGAATCTGCCCGAGTGCAGTAAATAAGTGTTGGTGCTTGTGACCCAGACAGAACAGCTGATCTGCCAAAGCAGCCTCACAGTTTTACTCCTTACAGATCTCAAGAGCACTTGTGAAGCAGCTTAATCACCATGTGACAAACAGGGGCTGTTCTGGCTTTTGTAGACCAGGAGACAAGAAACTTAGCCTGAAAACTAGCAGAACAAAGGTCCAAACCAAACCCACCCATGAGTCTTACATTAAAGCTCAGTAATAAAAGCAGATTCCCTTCCATGCCACACGTGTTTCTATGGACACAAAGAAAGGACAAGATTATTACAAAAATGACTATGTAGGAAAAGCTGCTCTACCTGGGACCTGCAATAGCCATTAAGAAATGAAACAATAAAATCACTTGGCTGGGGTCATCCAGAGCTGCTTAAACTCTGAAAGAAATCTGTTAAAGAGAAGCAGATCCCACTATAGTGTGTCATCTGCCCTTTCTTTAGTACAAAAGGGCTTCTGCCTTCTTCCTACTCCCAGTTCAGTACTCCATCATTTTCAGGACAGCTTGGAATTGTCAGTTCAATTACCTTTCAGTTTGGAGCAAAACAAAGCAGATGCTGTTTATTACTAAAAGGCAGAATCTCTCTCTTTTGAGGAATATCTCATCTCACTTATTTTTAATAATTAGACATTGAATTATGTGCAGCCCATTTATTAAGCAATACACAGGAGCTGGGAAGTAATATAATTCAGCTAAAATGAAATAGTACCTTCGTTCAGCTTTGGTAAAGGTGTTGGTCAACTCAACTACTGCTTTTAATTTTCATGATTCAGCTTTTGTATCAATCTTCCCCTTTTAATTCTTCTTATCATTACACACATCAGAAATATGGTAATTTCTTAGCATTTGTCAAAAATGTGCAAAGGGTTGGGGGAATCAGACAAACAGCACCTGCCTGTTCTAAACAATACAGGATTTTCTCGCTGATTTAATTATATTAGTTTGCACTACTATTCAGAAATGCTACTCCTCAAATATTAAAATGCAACTTCAACGTGTTGTCAGAGCGCTCAACTAAAAAAAGAAAAAAAAAGAAAGAAAGAGGCAAAGAAAGATTTTGGTTTTTTGCATACAATACCTGATTTAAAGTGGTCCTACTGAGACGTTCATGTCTGCTCTACCCGCAGCAGCCACGCTGACGAGGGCTGACTGAAAGGCACATGCAGGGAGGTCAAATAGTTCCCCTGGATCCGTCGGGCACCACCAGCCGCCCCGAGGCGGAAGCTCACTGCAAAGCCAGCCCGTCCCTGCCCATATGTTGTGGCCCCAGGAGGAGGCGGCGGATCCCTGCGCGGAGACATGGGGAGCATGAAATGAAGCTCTTTCAGACCGTCCACACAGGCCTGCAGGAGCTGCTTCGTTTCTGTAAGCTCAGCTCCTACCAAAGTGATACAGGAGGCCTTTACACACAGCGAAACAGTTCCAAGAAATATAAGGATGTGAGGGGAAAAAAGCACTCGAGGAATAGTTAAATAGCTGTTCTGAAGTCAGGATGGGAAGCAATCTTAATCTGCAGGCAAAATTGATTGAGCTGCACTTTCCATACCAGAATATTATATTTCTATAAGCACCCAAAACTAACGTGACCTTGTTTGCTTGTAGGCCATTCATTCACAATTCTGTAATATTAAAAGATAGAGAGGATGATGACGTAACATAAGACAGAGTTTTATAGAACAGGTCTTTACAGCACAGTTCTCAGATCCATAAAATCCTACCAGTTTAGTGCCTCTTGAGTACTTCACATCACCTGCCTTTTTGAGTTTCCCCTTTGTCATCCAGTATTAGAATACATGGGAAAAATGCTCTCTGGATACCTGTCATATTTCTGAATTGGAGCAACACTGTCCAATCCAAGAGTGTTTCTGCTCCTGTAATAATGCATTTTGAAAACTTTTTTTCACTTAATCCCAAGATGCAAGCACAAAGTCCCTAAAGCACTGAGGTGAGCACTTGGATCAGATTTACCAAGGAGGAAACAAAGGCACAAACAGGTTAAAGCTCCAGCCGGTCAGCCCCTGTAACTGCACATTTCATTGACAGAAATTCTATAGACAGTGCACCTGTGAGTGAAAACAGGGTTTATTAGGGGCTTGTTTAAGACCCCCAGGGAATCAGTGTCAGAGGCAAGATAATCCAGACTCCAGAGCTCTGTTCCAAATGTATCTTTACTCTAACCTTTCATTTAAAACCTTCTAGTAATTCAATAGATTTTACTGGGGTGGAACAATCCAAAGAGGAACCACAGAGATGCTTGTGCAACACTAAGCACAACTCATGATTTTATGTTATTACAATTCCATTTGCATGTTTATCTCCTTCCCCTTCCTTATACTGTCTCTAAACTACACTGTAAATTCCCCAAACCTAGCATTTTATTTTCTTCTAAGACACCAAAACCCCTTTCAGTGTCACTCAAGTTTTGTGTGTTTATTTTTTTTTTAACTGATTCTAGGGAATTGTTCTGGGTAACAAGCTCAGGAAAACCAGGAATTCCGTGGCCTTCATTTTCCTCACCAAAATTTAGATTGCTTTTAAAAGAGCTAAAATCACACCTGTAGAATCCTGCACTGTGTGTAACCAGACACTGTTAAAGTAAACTGTCCCAAAGGAGCGCAGAGTTCACTCCCAAAACACTCTTGTTCTAAATTGCATCTGCAGGGAAAGCAGCACAGAGCTTAAGCTCTTTGTACAACTGATTGCCATAAAATTGCAGACAACTGCACCAGGCTTTAGCATCTGTAGTTTAGCCTGCTAATGAATATGAGCTTTTTTAACAAAGTATCTCACATGGGAACTGTCACATCACAACCTGGGATAATAAATACAAGCTCCACAATGAATTGAAGGAACACGGAAGGAGTTAAAACTAAGGGACACTCGTCTTTTAAGTTTACCCAGCCAAAGAAGAGAACCCCAAATCTCTGCATGCAGAGGCACAGCAGTGGGACATCTCTGCCTCACGCCTCCGGCTTCCTTTCCAGATCCTGCAGAGGCTTAGATTTCATGACAGATTATCGGCTCGGTAGGTTTGTGTGCTCGCTCCTGCCAAGGTTTCCTGTGCCCCTGGCACCCAGCGCGTTCCTGCACCTCACGGCTGCCCAGACTGCCAGTCTACTAGTTCTCTACGGCAAAAGTGGCTTTTCAGAGGGAGATCTGCAGGTGTCACTCTCCTCTTGCGGGTGTCACCTCCTCCTGTGGCGGCACAGCGCCTGCAAAGGGATCCCCCTTCTCCCTCGCCCCCTTCCCTGGGGCACACACCGCGCCCCGCCATCGCCAAGGGGACGGAGCCCCGGGGCACGGGCCGCTCTGGGGCTCTCTCCCCATGCCCTCTCGCGTCCCCAGCCCAAAGTCACTTCGCTGGCCCCGAGCACCGTCCCCCGACCCCCCACGGCCGCCTCAGAGTGCCCTTTGCCAGGGGTCACCGCCCCGCCCGCCACCCCCTCAGCGCAGCCGCCCGTCCCGCCCGCGCTCCCCTCACGGCTTGCCCCGACCTGCCGCCAGGGCGGGTGCTCGGCTTCGCGCGCCACCCGCTCCGAGCCAATCACCGCGCGGCGTGCGGGCGGCCGCGCGGGCTCGCACCAACCAGGCACCGGCTTCTTGCGGCGGCCCCGAAGCGCCGCCGCGGGTCCCCCGGAGCCGGGGCGTCCCGCTTGCCAGTGACCGTGATGGCGGCCCCGGCGGCGCGGCGGGCGAGCGGCCCCGCCGGCAGCGCCCGGCGCGGTGGGTGAGTACGGGCCGGGCGGCGGGGCAGGGCCGGGCTCCGGCCCGCCGGGGAGCCCTCATCTCGGCTACCGTGGCGGGAGGAGGCCCGAGGCGGAGCCGGCGGCCGTCCCGCAACCCCGCGGCCCCATTCCCCCGCACCGCGCTGGAGCGTTACCAAACAGCTTAGGAAGGAGAGGAAATTAAAAAAAAAAAAAACGGAGACAAAAAAAAAAAAAAAGGGGCGCTGCCAACACGTGTTGGAGGCTCGGATCACCGCCGGGTCTTCTCACGCAGCTGCGGGACGGGCTCCGGCTCGTAGCGGGCTCGGAGCATCCCCCGGGGGCACCGGGCAGCCAGGCCGGGGGGTTCCCGGGGGTGCCCAAGAACTGTGGGAGCGCTCGAAGCAGCTGCACTTTCATACACCGCGTAAAGGTTTAGCGTCTTGTCCCAAATTCTGGCTAATCTACCAGGTTTTGTCCAGACCCTGCTGACAGCCGGGAGAGCAGCCCCCGCTCAGCCGGTTGTTTCACCCC
>NW_020915283.1:0-647 GCF_003984885.1 Neopelma chrysocephalum | reverse complement strand
AGTCCATCCCTAGTACCCTCAGTCCCCACCCAGCTCCCTGTGCAGTTCCTTCCAGAACCTCCCCAGTGCTCCCAGTCCTTCCAAAGTTGCCTCAAACCCATCCCAGTCCCTCCCCAGTGCTCCCAGTCCCATCCCAGTCCCTCCCCAGTGCCCTCAGTGCTCCCGGTCCCACCCCAGTACCCTCAGTCCCATCCCAGTTCCCTCCCCAGTGATCCCACTTGCTCCCAAGTGCCCTCAGTGCAGCCCAGTCCCAACCCAGTGCCCCTGGTACCTCCCCAGTGCCCTCCGTGCCATCCCAGTTCTCTCAGTCCCATCCAAGTGCCTCCAGTCCTTCCCCACTGCATCCCAGTGCTCCTATGCCCTCCCAAGTGCATTCCAGTGCCATCATCAGTGCCCCCAGACCCATCCCAGTCCCTCCTAAATGATTCCTAGTCCCTCCCCAGTGCTTCCAGTCGAATCCCAGTCTCTCCCCAGTCCCTTCCCAGTACATCTGTGCCCCGTTCCAGTGACAGCACTCCCATCCCAGTGGTCCCAGTCTCTCCCCAGAGATTCTCAGGCCCATCCCAGGCCCACTCCCCAGTCCCCTCCCCAGTCCTGTCACAGTCCCCTTGCAGTCCCTCCCCAGTCCTATCCCAGTCCCTGCAGTC
>NW_020915282.1:0-983 GCF_003984885.1 Neopelma chrysocephalum | reverse complement strand
GCCTGGACTGACCCGCCCCGCAGCCAATCAGCGCGCGGACACGGCCCCCGCCCGCCCCCAGCCACGCCCCCGCCCCGCGCGGGGGGGTCTCTCCAGGCGGAGGGCGGGCAGAGCCAGCGCCATGTTGGCCGCGGGAAAGCGGCAGCGGAGGGGGCGGCGGTCGCTGCGCTGAACTGTGTGAGCTGGCGGGGGCTTCGGTAAGAGCGGGGCTCTGAGGGTCCCGCTCGGGGGCTGCGGGGAGCGCGGCTGTGGGTGGAAGGGCTGGAGGTCTCGTGGAGGCTTAGCGGAGGAGTTCGGGGGTTCCCGGGGAGGTTTTGAGGGGTCCCTGAAGGGACTCAGGGGGAAGGCTGAAGGTCCCTGAAGGGGCTTGGGGGTCTCTGAGGGGGTTTTGGTTTCTGAGGAGATTTGGGGGGGGTCCCAGGTGGGCTTCGGGGATCTCTGAGGAGGTTTGGGTGTCCTGAGGGGCTTTGCGGGGACCTTTTAGGCAGGTTTGGGGGTTTAAGGGGTCCCAGACGGTTTTGAGGGTCCGTGAGGGGGACTGGGGGGTCCCTGAATGGGCTTGGGGAGTCCCTGAATGGGCTTGGGGGGTCCCCGGTGGGTTTTGTGGGTCACTGAGAGGGTTTAGGGGGTGCTGGGGAGGGTTGAGGTCTCTGATGGCATTTGAGGGGACCTTGAGGAGGTTTCGACGAGTTCAGGGGTGGATTTCAGAGGGTATTTCAGGGGTTTTGAGGGGATTTTGGGGGGTCTTCTAAAGCCAAGCAGTGGGGTGCAGGGGGTCCCCAGCCCCCAGGAGAGGGCTCCTCGGGATGCCCCCAAAATCCGGGGGGGGAGATATGCTACCTCCGGGTAAGGGGATCCCAGTGCCCCCAGTATATCCCAATAACCTCCCAGTGACCCTCAGTCTGGCCCAGTAACCTGCCAGTGTCCCCCCGTGTGTCCTGGTAATCCCCCAGTAACTCCCCAGTTCTCTGCCAGTCCCCCCC
>NW_020915281.1:0-708 GCF_003984885.1 Neopelma chrysocephalum | reverse complement strand
GAAGAAAATGTCACTCTGACAAGGATTTGTTCACAGAATCACAGAATCACTGAATATTCTGAGTTGGAAGGGACCAACCAGGATCATTGAATCCAGCTCCTGGCCCTGCACAGGACCATCCCCAAGAGTCACAGGATGTGCCTGAGAGTATCATCCAAATGCTTCTGCAACTCTGTAGGGCTTGGTGCTGTGAACACTTCCCTGGGGAGCCTGTTCAGTGCCCAACCACCCTCTGGGTAAAAAACCTTTTTTTAATGTCCAACCTAAATCTGCCCTGACACAACTTCAGGCCATTCCCCCAGCTCCTGTCACTTGTCCCCACAGACAAGACACCAGCGCAGTGCCTGCTCCCCCTCGTCCTCTCACAAGGAAGTTGGAACTGCAGTGAGGTCTCCCCTCACTCTCTTATCTGGCTGAACAGACCGAGTGACCTCAGCCACTCCTCATGAGGCTTCCCTTCAAGGCCCTTCACCACCCTCATGGACATTCTCTAATATCCTAATATCTATCTGATATAGTGGTGCCCCAACACTGCCCCAATATTGCAGGTGAGGCACTTCTCCCCCACTCTGTGGGAGCCTTATTGGTGACCAAGGGACATCAGAATCCAGTCTTGAAACCCAACAGGGATCAAACAAGGGTCAGTCACAGAATCACCACACTGTCCTCTGCACAAAAACATCTCTGCTCTTTGTGCCACCCAACACA
>NW_020915280.1:0-322 GCF_003984885.1 Neopelma chrysocephalum | reverse complement strand
TCCCCGTCTCCCCATCCCCCATATTCCCGTAACTCTGTCCCCCCCCGCACACACTCGGGCCCTGCCCGGCCCCGCTCCCGCCGCCCGTGACGGGGCCCCGGAGCCCCGGGGAGGCCCCGCAGGGTCGGTCCCGCCCGGCCCCGCTCCAGCCCCGGCCCAGCTCACCAGGGCTCCGGAGCCATCGCGGGCCCGGAACGGGCCCGGCGCTTCCGCCCGAGCGGCCACAGCGCGCAGGCGCCGGGAGGGGAGGGAGGGGAGAGGGACACGGGGATGGGATGTGGGACACGGGATATGGGGGACGGGGATATGGGGTACGGGGGGG
>NW_020915279.1:0-532 GCF_003984885.1 Neopelma chrysocephalum | reverse complement strand
CACATGAGTGGTGATGGCCATGGCCACGTCCTGGAGTTGAGCAAGGGTAGGGGCAAAATCCTGTTTGTGGGGAGGGGTCAGGCCGGGTAGGAGGAAAGGCTGGAGATCAACTGGATCAACTGTTTTTATGTAATTAATCTTTTATTGGACAAGTTTTTGTGGTCCTGGTGGAGAAGAAATGGCCCAAGAAGTGGCCATGAACCTTTGTGGGAAAAGGGGTCAGAAGTCTGCAGGTGAGGATTGGGAAAGGTGTGACCAAGCAGTGGGAGGTGACTCTTGCTGCCTCCTCAGCACTGGGGATGTGCCATGGGAGGTCTGTGGGCAGTGCTGGGCTCTCCAGAGGAAGCAGGTCCTGGACTTGGGGAATCCAGAGCAGTTCAGGACCATCAAGATTCTCAGGAGGCCGGAGGGTGTTTGATAGAGGAGAGGCTGAGAGAGCTGGGACTGGCAGGAGACAAGGCTGGACAGGGGAGTGTCATGAGTGTGTGTGAATCCCTGGTGGCAGGGACTGAAGTGGAGGGAGCCCAGCTCT
>NW_020915278.1:0-1569 GCF_003984885.1 Neopelma chrysocephalum | reverse complement strand
GGCCGGTTCCCAGCCCTCGGATGTGCGTTTGGCAGACGAGCCCTGCTCGGGAGACAAATCCCTCTTGTGCCCGATGGAAGCGCTGGCCCGGAGCTGCTCCATCCCTGCTGCCGCGAGCTGTGCTGGGAGTCCTGCGGCTGCGGGCGGGATTCCCTGAGCTCCGGAGCGCCGGGAGCCCCCGCAGGCCACAGGTGCAGAGCACAGGTGCAGGGCACAGGTCCTCCATCCCCTGGCAATAGGAAGCCCGAGCAGGGCTGGGTCACCGGTGGCTGTGCTGGTGGTCCCGGAGCGTGGGAGGAACGGGGAAACGGCTGCCCCCCTTCTTCCCTACCCCGGCAGGTCCCCGGCTCCCCCTGGCCGGAGCGGGCCCGTGACCGGAGCCCCGGCGGGCCCCAGACCCCTCGTTCCCGGGGGGGCGCTGCGGGCGGGACCCCCCCAGAACCGCGGGGAAGGGGCAGGCGGACGATGCTCTCCCCGGGAGCGGGTGCGGTGGCCTCGGGGGGGCCCGAGCGGGGGAGCTCCAATAGCACGGGGGGCGAGGGCGGCGCTGCGGGCCCGCCGGGGTCCCGGGGCCGGCCCGGCGTGTCCCCGCGCCCCGGCCGCTCCCAGCCCCGGCTCCGCGTCCGCACGAGGAAAGCGCCGTCGTTCTGCCCTGGCCGGGCCCCGGCAGAGCCCCGGCCCGAGCGGCCCCGCCGGGCTCGGCCCCAGCGCCCGCCCCGGAGCAGCTCCTCTCGCCCGCGTTGCCGGGCCACAGGTGGCGAGGCCGGGCTGGGATGAGCCCAGCACCGATCCAGGTCCCCGTCCAGATGCCGAGTCCCATCCCAGCCCCGAGCCAACCTCGCTCCTCCGGTCGTGCTCCTGATCCTGCTCCCGGTCCTGATGCCGAGTTCCATCGCCACCTTCAGTCCTCCGCTCCCGCTCCTGCTCCTGGTCTTGCTCCCGGTCCCGGTCGCCGTGCTGGTGCCATCCTCCCCAGGCGCGGGGCGGGCGCGGCTCTGCCGGCTTTGAGCGGCGCGGGGCCCGCACAGGTGCGCGGGGCGGGGCCGAGGTTATTTAAGGGCCGGAACTCGCCCCCGCCCCTGTTTCCTCGGCGGGGCGCGGAGCGGTAACGGCGCCGCGGGGGCCTCGCGCTCCCGCGGCTCTTTTTCTTTTCTTTTGACTTTTCTTTCACTTTTTCCTCTTTTTCTCGTTCCCTCCCTTCCTCCCTCCCCACCCCCACGCCCTCCCCCCCTAAGCCCCCCCTCCCTCCCCAACCCGCTCGACCCCTGCGCCCCCTCCCTGCCCCGCAGGGGCAGCCCGACCCCCTCAGCCCTCCTTCCTGCCCCTCCGTCCTCCGCCCTCCCTGGCCCCCCAGCCGGCCTGACCCCCCAGCCGGCGTGGCCCCGCTCCCTCTCCGTCCCCTGCTGCACAGCCCGAGCCCCCCAGCCCTCCTTCCCGCCCCTCCGCCCTGCCCGTCCCCGCACGCCGCCTCCCCCCGGCCCCTGTGGCTGCCCCCCTGCCCAGCCCGGCCCCCCGGGCTCCCCCCGCTCCCCCCTCGCTGCTCCGCTGCACAGCCCGACCCCCCCGTCC
>NW_020915277.1:0-365 GCF_003984885.1 Neopelma chrysocephalum | reverse complement strand
GGGGGGCACGGGGGAGCACAGGAGGGAATCGGGAGGGACACAGTTGGATGCGGGGGACATGGGGGGATATGGGGGGATATGGGGAGTACACGGGTGGATACAGGGCACATGGGGGGACACGGGGGGGCACGGGGGGCACGGGGGGGCACAGGAGGGAATTGGGAGGGACACAGGTGGGTACGGGGGACACGGAGGGACATGGGAGGACACGGGGGGGTATGGGGGGATATGGGGAGATACAAGGGGAACAGGAGAGACACAGGGGAGACACGGGGGGACACGAGGGGACACTGGGGGACACGGGACGACCCCATGCTGCCCCCCGGCACTCCGCCGAGCCTTAGGCCCCGCCCACAACATTTGGT
>NW_020915276.1:0-600 GCF_003984885.1 Neopelma chrysocephalum | reverse complement strand
CATTTAAGAACTTTGTTTAAAACATTTCCTGCTGTTCATCAGAATCAGAGATTATATTATTCTGAATTCAGATAGATATCATGAAAATTTAGAATATTTTTAAATGTGATTTTTTTCACACTGAGCTTTTTTTAAAAAAACTACTTTTAATTTTTCTTTTCATTTTTAAATTCACATGAAGTGACATAAGAGAATGTAAGAGAAGAAAAATTAAAAAGAAACAGAGGACAGAAACAGAAAGAATGCAGTTAGAAAAGAATCCAGGTGGAAAGAAGAAAGGAAGCAAAGAAGAGAAAAAGGAGAGGGAGAGAAGAGAAATGAGAGAGGAGAGAGAAAGAAAAGAGACAAAGAAGAGAGAAAAAAAGAAGGAGGAGAAGGAGAAGAAAATAACAACTGATGTATCCAAAGGACTGAAATTTGACGTAAAGGAAATCTTTCAAAACAAGTTTTATGATGTGACTCCCAATTCAATATTAAGCACAATGGAAAAACAAATCTGTCTCACAGGGAAAAATCTACTATATCCAGGTTTGATCTTTTTTCCTAATTAATTCTGACCTAACATCAGTTTGCTGTGTTTGCTGAATATTCATTCCTCTA
>NW_020915275.1:0-1959 GCF_003984885.1 Neopelma chrysocephalum | reverse complement strand
GAGTCAGTTTGGGTCTATCTGTGCCTTCTCATGTGAGCAGGGTTTAATTTATGGCTGGGGGTGCTAGATAGCACTGGAAATTATTCTGTAAATACACAAAATGAAATGCTCTTTAAAAGTGCTTCAATTGAAAGCAGTGAGTACAATTTTATGTATGAAACTTAAATGATGATGTTTACAAATTCAAGAGGATATCACATATGTTTGGGAAAAGATCTTATCTTCTAAACCCTCCCAACCTTATTTGAAAATTCATGGAAAAGACCATTTAAAAAGTAATTCCCAGAAAATGGAATTACTGCAAAGTTCAGAAAAGGCTTTTTATTCAGGGATACCTTCCAGCTGGGCTCAGAACATCCAGACAGTTGAGGCACTGTGATGAGAACAGAAGACACACTCACACTGCCAGTGACTCCCCAAATCAAGGGCACTTCTTAGCAAATTACTTTAAAGGTAACCCTACAATGATTTCACATTTCCCCACCCAGCAATGTTTACCTGACATACATTAACGATTTTTGGTGTCTTTATACATAGTCCATTTAGGAAAAAAGTCCTTTGGTTCCCTCAGGGGAAGTTCATGCCTGTGTGGAAACCTACTTGAGGACTTCATAAAGCAAACTGGCTTTTAGGGGCCTCTCATGCAAAAGTGTAAAGTGACCTCAGCTCATGGAAATGAGAGTGCAGCTTGGGCAGTGGCACTGCTGAATGCATAATTATTTGGCCTAAAAACATTCAGAACTCAGCTACACAGGATCTGCACCGAGAGGATAATTGAATTATAAAGACTAACAGGGTGATGAAATAATGTGTATTAAAATTGGATTACACGTTCGCTGCCTTTTTGCACAGAAGAGGATAAAACATACTGACAGTTCTGAAAGTATGAAGACTATAGTGGGGCTGATCAGAATAATATAACTTTCCATCTCTTAAATTTATCATACAGATTAGGAGAATAGAGACCAGAACTTCTGGGCTCCAGGACAGTGCCCCAGGGCCTTTGCAGTTGCTTACTGTTGTTGTATTGAGCAGCAGAGTAATGAGGGAGTGTTAACTGCAATGACTTCACTGAAGATCTATTAGCTATTATTTTTCTAAGTATTAAAAAGCATGAGTTCATACCTACATAATTCCTGGAGTTGGGTAATCAATAATGAATTTAATAGCATTTAATTTATTTTCATCCCTTTTCCGTCCAGCATTCAAATTTTCAACTTTCACTCCGCAGAATGATGAAGGTTCGAATTTTTTTTCCTTAATATAATTGAAGACACTACAATCAAAGTGCTGATAATTGTACATAATTAGGTGTTGGAGGCAAACTGCGAGGAGAAGGTTAAGCACTTCGAGAGGAGGCGACGGAATGCGAGACCGGCAATTCCTCTCCAAGCACCCTGGAGAAGGGTCATCCCAATCTTTGTGCTGTTGCATGGTCAGAAAACACCCCTTTGGTGTGTTCCAAAACCAGAAGGGAACACTGTTCTGAAAGGCTGAACATAAGGATTCAAAATCACGGCCTTCTCCTTTCTTCCAATTGTTCTGTGCAGACAGAATCACAGAATCACAGAATCAGCTGGGTTGGAAGGGACCTCTGAGATCATCAAGTCCAACCCTTGATCCAACCCCGCTGTGGTTCCCAGCCCATGGCACTGATGCCACATCCAGTCTCTTCTTAAAAACCTCCAGGGACGGAGAATCCACCACTTCCCTGGGCAGCCCATTCCAATGGCTGATCACCCTCTCTGCAAAGAAATTCTTTCTAATATCCAACCTAAACCTCCCCTGGCACAGCTGAAGACCCTGAGCCCTCTTGTCTTGCTGAGAGTTGCCTGGGAAAAGAGACCAACCCCCCCCTGGCTCCCCCCTCCTGTCAGGGAGTTGCAGAGAGTGAGGAGGTCTCCCCTGAGCCTCCTCTTCTCCAGGCTGAACAGCCCCAGCTCCCTCAGCCTCTCCTCA
>NW_020915274.1:0-1062 GCF_003984885.1 Neopelma chrysocephalum | reverse complement strand
TGAGCAGCTCCTCTGCACAGCCCAGCAGGGCTGAGGGCACTGCCAGGCCAGCTCAGGGACACCAGCAGGGCACACACGGAGCTTCCAGGGGCTCAGCACTGGCAGGATGGCTGAGAGCTCCCTGCAGGAGGAATCTTGGCAGGGCTGCACACGGTGAGTCTGTGGCTGCAGGGCAGTGCAGGGGCAGCTCCTGGAGGCATCTCCTAAAGCTGGCCCAGCCCCAGCTGATGGGATGGGTGAGCAGGGGTCTGTTTTGGGGCAGTTTGGCAGAGCTGTGAAGCCGGGGGTGCAGCCAGGGGTGCCCAGGGCTGTGGGGCAGAGCAGGGTCCTGCAGCCCAGGGCGCTGTGCTGGGCAGGGACTCTGCTGCCTGCCAGGGGCAGCTCTCAGCTGGCCCGGGGAGCTGCTGCCAGGGCTGGGGCACAAGGGCTGTGGGCAAGGGGCAAACCTTGGGAGGGCAGGGAAGGGCTCTTCACCTGTTTATAGTAGGCTGCAGATTGTGAAGGCCGCTCAGAGCTCCAGGTCATTACAGAATATTTCTCAGAGGAGTTTTAAGAAAGCCCAGCAAGTCATGGGATCCCTGAAAGTGAAGGATCCTGTTAATTCCATCTTCAAATATGGGTTTTCTGGGTGGGAAATTGGTCATAAAAATTAATCTCACAGTTCAGGAGGAGGCACTGAAACTCCAAATCTATTCCTCTTAGAGGAGAAGAGACCAGGCAGTATCAGAAATCACCAAACCTGTGCCTTACATGTAGCTCAGGGTCACTTTTCCAGCCTCCTCAGGGTTGCTCTGATGTTGCCATCAGAACCTGCACAGCCAGAGATTCCCCTGCCCAATGCTGCATTGCTGGGCTGGAACAGAGAAGATTTAACAAAGCTGCCCTTTTAAACAGTGCTGCCCTGCACTCATCAGACTGTAGGTATTTGGGTTTATTAAAAATTAATTTGCATGTGAAGTTATGTTCAGGCAGCACGAGGGAAAGCACAGGGCAGATGGGAACAGAGGGAGGGACCCTGCAGCTCTCCTGGCTCTGCACTAAGCTACAGAGAGCTGAGCTCTT
>NW_020915273.1:0-834 GCF_003984885.1 Neopelma chrysocephalum | reverse complement strand
CAAAGCAGCGCTTCCCGAGAGACCTGTGGTGAAGCGGAGACCGGGAGGTTACACCGCAGCCCGGGAGGTGACACCACAGCCCAGGGCACAGGACTCGCATCCCTGGACCAAGACCAGGAGGAGGCTGGAGCCCATGAGGTGCCAGGGCAGGAGGCAGCCCAGCCTGTCCCCCGGGGACAGCAGAGCCCCCGAGTCCTCACCTTTGCCATGTGCTGATTGTCATCATGGCAGTGCAAGAAGAGTGGGAGCAGGCTGTGGATCATGTAGCGCTTCAGGGACATTCTTGCCTTGTTCACTGCCAACTCCATCACCTTGTGGAAGACATGAATGGAGAGCAGCTGCACTTGGCTGATGTCCTGAGAGAGAGGGAAAGACCTCAACACTGGTTGCTCCATGTCTACGTGGGCACAGGCCTGAAAATCCATAGGGCACAGTTTGTGGGCAGCACCCAGTGCCTGTGAGGGACACAAGGCCTTACGTTGCCGAAGAGTGTCTGGAGTGCCTCAGCCAGCTTGAGGGCGGTGGGTCTATAGAGAGTTTGATGTCTGGCTCCCGGAAGTGATCTGTGAGCACAGCGAGGGTCATTGCGACCAGCTCTCCGTCTGCATCCCCCAGGAGCTGCATGAGGCTCCCTGTGAGGCTCAGCGTGCTGTCAGCTGTTGAAGCCATCAAGGGCTGCAGTGCCAACCCCGCTCCAGCGGTGCAGCCCCACGCTGCTGCCTCAGAGCCCAGAGGCCAAAGGCCTGTCCCAAAGGACTTGGGCAGCTGAATGGGGAGGCAGGAGAGATGGGAGCAGCTCCCACAGCTGCTGAAGCCCAGCCAAGCCCAGGCTAC
>NW_020915272.1:0-4084 GCF_003984885.1 Neopelma chrysocephalum | reverse complement strand
AATTATGGGTTATGTGTCTTCTGTTTATTCAAAAGGTGTTTGTGTATTTGTTTATCCAAAGGTGTTTGTGTAATTGTGTTCACATATTCACACTCATGCATGCATACACTTTTATTCATTTACATTTACATGGTGGCCACCATCATACACACTGTCACACAGACATACTTTTGAGTTCCATGTCACTGCGTTCTATAAATCAAGAAATTATAATAATTTTTTAGTACCTTATAATGATAATAATTTTCTAATACTTTATAATGTTAGAGTTTCTTAATCAAATAGATAAAACTAACCAGATAAATAAACTTTCTTTTACCAATACCCAGTGAGTAATCCAAAGGTCACACAACACATGATACTTAAATTCTTACTCTCTATAATTATATGCTTTTTAACTTTTTAAAATTATGTACTTTAAAAATACTAAAATATTGTGCTCAATAAACTGTGTTCTAATAACATTAAGACAACTGTTAGCTACAACAGTTTCTGATGGTGTCATAGTCACCTGCAGGAATAACATCAACCTTGTTCTGAAGAACCAGCTTCTTTTCAAGGCCTCATCCATCATGTAGATAGCTAGAGAACACCTGTGTGCAAAAAACTTAACACATGAAAACATTTTTGCAAGTCAACTAAGGGGTTGACACTTTTTTCTCTACCAAATACCTTTGTGATAACAACAGAATTCTATAACAGTTCCATTTTATAACACAGTATGTATAGACTATCCATATCTTTTAACAATTTTGATAAAATTATAGGCTAACATGTCTCTAGGTCAGGATGGATATTAATTGCATAATGTAACTGATTAATAAATTTCCAAATGGTTCCGTTGATCTCTGTCATACTGTAGTAAAAGACGGAGCTGTCTTATCATCACGTATTGCTTGTATTGTTTTTCTGATCACAACCTACAGTTGTGCTATAAAAGCTGTTGCAGCTGAAAAGTACAGATTATTAATAAGTATAAAGTAAAGTACATAGGTGAAAAGAAAAGAATTCCTATAGATCATTTAGGCTTTCAGTCAAATGGGATTTGTAAAACAAAAGTAATATATCAATATTCACTTTGAAATGCATAATAAAGCTCTAAGATTTTAACTGATTTTAACAGTAAAACAATAGGTTTTGTCAAAGCTGAGGAATCATCTATCGAAAGAAGGAAACCACAAGATTGAAGAAATGATAACAATTATATCTGATTACACCAAAGGAAGTCTTTCCTACAGACTTAATCACTCTCAGCAACTCTAAAATTTCAATAAATCCTAATTCAAGATGTGATATATAGCATGAAGGCTAAGATGACATAACTATTTTTATATTCCTTCTTGGGTAGATTATGGCATGTTTTTGAAATGTTCATTTTACTCTCACAACTGCTATAAGGGGAGAGGACTCTACATAGTACCTCATAATTTGCATCTTGATTGAATTGCAGGAATATTATATCAAATATGGATTAATTAGCCTGTACAATACGTTATCATGAGATCATCTGCTCAACAGTGTTAACACTGAAAAAGAATTTCTGAATATTTACATTAGGTATATTAAAAGAAGCTTCACAGCAGTAGTCACTAAAAGAAAATAAAACAGTTATTAGAATTCATGCAGTACATTGCAAATAATTCTGTTAAAGAGATTTATGTCCCTTCACACTGAGTAGAACGTAACCTTTAGAGATTTATGCTGGATGTCTGTAGTGTGACATGCACTTCAATCTGCAAGAATTGTTTTAGCTGTGGAAAATTAGCAAATTACAATATTACTTGTCCTTATAGTTTTTTCAAACTTTCTAAATCGTGGAGAAGTTAAACCAATGTCTGAGTTACATGAGTAATGTGTGATTGGCAGTAATACATGATTTTTGTTTATAGTTGGTACCTAGAAAAATGAATAGATAAGTCACTATTACAGTTTGCTAATACAGCTTGAAATTCAGTGTCTTCTGAGAGAAGTCAGTCCAAGTTGTCTCTGATGTCTGGGATGTAGTTAACTCTCAGCCCTTGTTTATCTACTTCTTTTAGTTGTTCTTCGCCTTAAATAAAAAAAAACCTCACAAATTTGTTATTAATAGTTCAGTCAGTTTTAAGTGGGTATCGTGGGTAATTTTACAGTTTTTCTTTGAAGCTGAAGGCCTAATGATGATTCTTTGCAGTGTAATTTTCTCTGTTGGAGAAAGGTTCCATGGCTTGGTTCTTTAAACTTTTCTTGGAGCATTCTTCAATCCTGCTTCTCAAATAACATTGGTTAGAGCAATCACATTTAGTTTTAACTCATCTTTTTAGGTCTCTAACTTCTGTATTTTCTTTTACTTGTTTTTATCACTTTGAGTAGCATTTTATGTTGTACTATAGAACAATTCTCTCTTATCATAAGGTAAAACATACTGAATCACTGTAACTTTGATAAAAGCAAGTAACAACTTTCATTAGGAAGAAACAATTGACTGTTTAAAATCTCAGCATATGGAAATCTTTCAGAGGATGGGATTACTAATATTGATAAGAATTTTAGTTACATAATTGGATTAAATATAGTTTTGCATCTTTTACTTTTCCATTATCAAACCACACATGGCCTGGGATTTGAGAGCAGATCCCTGTCTCTCCGAATGTGAAAAATGAAACTGGAGAACAGTCACGTCTTTTCTTTAAAATTGAAGTAATCTCACCGAGCTTCTGAAACCAGTTAGGATTTATAAACAGCCAATTCTGAATTTTTCTGATATTTATATATTTTTCTGGGATATGCATGAAAACTTTAAACATCTTATTTAAACACAATAGGTGTAACAGTTTAACTTACATCAATGTATGTAAGAAGTTAACATTCATAAAGTAGCTTTCAATTTTAGCAATTTACATAAAGTCACAGTAAAACTCAGGTTGCTCTAAACTAGGGCTTTGCTCATAAGAGTATATCAGGGGATCTAAGGGACACACTTCTGCTACTTAGTACAGAGATTAGGATAGATGCAGTTTAAACTTGAAATGCTGTCTGTTGTTAAGCAATTTCTTGTATTATATTTTTAGATTTTATGTCTATTATCACAAAGGTGGAAACTTCCAGTTAAAAACAATTTATTTATTGTAAGGAATTAGCTTGTGTGAACCTCTGAGACGGCAAGGCCATGGGAAAAGCAACAGTGTCTTTGATGTGCTAAAGCTGGCTGATAAACAGAAGGTTGGCATTACCAAAACAAAGGCAACTGAAGAGCCACCTGTGTAAACAATGGAAGGGAGTTAAGATGATATCACCACTTAACTAAGTACCAATAATGAGCTTAATCCCTGCAATATGTATGAACCCATTATGGAGTGTATATTAAGCTGTTGTCAATCTACAATAAATGAAGTTCGCTGATTCTCACATTGAGCGTCCGTGGCTTTCCTCGTCGCGACAAATATGGTGCCTGTGGACAGGGACCAAGTGGGGTCCCTAGGGATCAAGCCGGATCTCTGGGTAGGAGTCAAGTCGGGCTCCCGGGAACCAAGTCGGGTTCTTGCAGCCGAGGTCGGACGTAGTAGTTTCGGTCGGTCTTGCTGTGCAGCACAAGAAGGCGAAAGAGTTGGATGAAAAGAGCTCAACTTGCCGCCGCCAAACGCCTCCTTTCGGGGATTTTGGACGGCGAAAGAGTTACGCTCCGCGTCCCAGGTAGCGAAAAGAGCTCAAACTTGCCGCCGCCGAACGCCTCTTTTTCGGGGATTTTGGATGGCGAAAGAGTTAAGCTCCGCGCTTCTGGCAACAAAAGAGTTGAACTAAGCGCCCGGGACGACTCCTGAAGAAGGAGGCCCGCCGACAAACGCCGCAAGAAGTCTCATGGAAAGGGCTGCACACAGCGTGGTAACACGTTTTTAGGTATGGAGAGACAGGCGGCGCTATCATTGCTCCAATGCTTTTCAGAAAAGCGAGGAGTTTAAGGTATAGACTTTAAAAAGGAACTAACAGGTGTCTGGACAAACAGAGACTCCGATTTCGCCGTTCTGAGGGACGTAGGGCGAACAGAAAGAGCCGAGAGAAACAGACGATAGACGAGTCATTGCCCCTGGCGTTAAGAATTTAAAGCTGC
>NW_020915271.1:0-350 GCF_003984885.1 Neopelma chrysocephalum | reverse complement strand
GGGGGGCACTGGGTGATTACTGGGGTATACTGGGACACACTGGGGGGAACAAGGGGGCACTAGGAGGGACTGGGGGATTACTGAGGGACACTAGAAAGCCACTGGGTGGGACTGGAGTTGAACTGGGGCACACTGGGGGACACTGGCAGAGAACTGGGGAGTTATGGGGGATTATCAGGACACATGGGGGGACACTCAGAAGTTACTGGGCCATACTGGGGGTTACTGGGTGCTCACTGGAGGATCACTGGGCCATACTGGGGGGCAGTGGGGGGTCACTGGGACACACTGGGTGGTTACTGAGGGGGTACTGGGCCATACTGAGGATCACTGGGAGGTCATTGGGATAT
>NW_020915270.1:0-542 GCF_003984885.1 Neopelma chrysocephalum | reverse complement strand
TTTGCCCAGAAGGACGGGCCTGACCCTTAGGCTCTCGCCTGCTATTTGTGCGCCGCGATCGGCTCTATGCGCGCAGCCGGGGTTCCCGGTCCTGGCTCCTTCGGTCGGGAAGGAATCGTCGACTGTATGCAATTTCAGGCCCCGGTCGGCCGGCGCACGGGCCCACGAACAACGGCCCTTTTTGCCCAGAAGGAGGGAGCAGACCCTCCGACTCTGGCCTGCTATTTGTGTGCCACGATCGGTTCTACGCGCGCAGCCGGGACTCATGGTCTTGGCGCCTTCGGTCGGGAAGGAATCCTCGACCGTATGCAATTTTAGCCTCTGCCCGGCCGGCGCACGGGCCCACGAACGACGGCCTTTTTTGCCCAGAAGGACGGGCCTGACCTTAGGCTCTCGCCTGCTATTTTTGCGCCGCAATCGGCTCTATGCGCGCAGCCGGGGCTCCCGGTCCTTGCGCCTTCGGTCGGGAAGGAATTGTCGACCGTATGCAATTTTAGCCCCCGGTCGGCCGGCGCACGGGCCCACGAACGACGGCCCTTTTT
>NW_020915269.1:0-482 GCF_003984885.1 Neopelma chrysocephalum | reverse complement strand
GGTCAAACTGGGAAGGTCAAAGGTCAAACTGGGAAGGTCAAAGGTCAACCCAAAAGGTCAAAGGTCAGCGTGAAAGGTCAAAGGTCGGAGTGAAAGGTCAAAGGTCAAACTAGAAAGGCCAAAGGTCAAACCGAAAGGTCAAAGGTCAGACTGAAAGGTCAAAGGTCAAACTGAAAGGTTAAAGGTCAGACCAAAAGGTCAAAGGTCAGACCGAAAGGTCAAAGGTCAAACTGGGAAGGTCAAAGGTCAAACTGAAAGGTCAAAGGTCAGCGTGAAAGGTCAAAGGTCAAACTAGGAAGGTCAAAGGTCAAACCGAAAGGTCGAAGGTCAAACTGGAAAGGTCAATGGTCAGACCGAAAGGTCAAAGGTCAAACTGAAAGGTCAAAGGTCAGCATGAAAGGTCAAATGTCAAACCGAAATGTCAAAGGTCAGCAAGAAAGGTCAAAGGTCAAACTGGGAAGGTCAAAGGTCAAACTAAAAGG
>NW_020915268.1:0-679 GCF_003984885.1 Neopelma chrysocephalum | reverse complement strand
GAGCCCTAAATGGGCGTTTTTGGGTCACCCTGAGCTTTGGGAGCCCCAAATGGGAATTTTTGGGTTGCCCTGAGCTTTGGCAGCCCCAAATGGGCGTTTTTGGGTCACCCTGAGCTTTGGGAGCCCTGGATGGGCATTTTTGGGTCACCCTGAGCTTTGGGAGCCCCGAATGGGCGTTTTTGGGGGACCCTGAGCTCCCCCCTCCCCCGCAGCCCACGGACCCCCCCGAACCCCCCAAAGGCCCCGGGGCTGCCGCGGGGGCCCCCAACGGCCCTCAGCCAATCCTAAAGCGCCCACGCCGCTCGCGCCCAATCAGAGCGCGCTGCGCTGATGACTCATCAGTCGCCGGGAAGACGCTCCGCCAAACGCACCCCTGACTTTACTCTCAGCCAATCCCAAAGCGCCCACGCCGCCCGCGCCCAATCAGAGCGCGCCGCGCTGATGACTCATCAGTCGCCGGGCAGACGCGCCGCTAAACGCGCCCCCAATTTCGCCCTCAGCC
The DNA here is from genome assembly GCF_003984885.1 of Neopelma chrysocephalum. Taxonomy (NCBI): domain Eukaryota; kingdom Metazoa; phylum Chordata; class Aves; order Passeriformes; family Pipridae; genus Neopelma; species Neopelma chrysocephalum. The sequence goes on along the minus strand of NW_020915268.1, from coordinate 177 downwards.
AATCGGAGCGCGCCCCAAACCCCCCAAAAGGGCCCGTGCCGGGTGTTTTTCGGGTTCGGGCACCTTGATGGCGGTGATGGCGAAGGCGATCTTGCGGCGACCATCGATGTTGGTGTTGAGCACCCGCAGAATGTGCTGGAACTTCTCGGGGATCACCAGCGACTGCAGGAAAAGAGG
>NW_020915267.1:0-435 GCF_003984885.1 Neopelma chrysocephalum | reverse complement strand
GAAGTGTCCAGAGAGCGGCGGGCTTCAGCGTGGCGGCTGACGGTGTCGGGAGATCGTCGTTGGACCGTCCTCTGGCTCTCCGGGCTCCGTCATGGGGAGGCGGCGCTCTACTCCTGCGCCCTGGCGATCACGGACTCCTTGACACCGTCTTCTTTGGAGCTTTCAGGGGATTTCCGTAGAAATACACAACTCGGTCAATTGTTTCTACAGCGGAGTAAAGTAACGCCCTTAAAAAACAGGTTGTTTCTGTCCTACAGAGAGGCTTGTTAGAGAATGCCCGAGAGCCAAGTGAAGTACACAGCACAGCGCAGCGCAAGTCTGGGCATACTGCAGTCAGTTTTAATGTGTGTCCCTTACTTCTCCTGAGCCGTCGTCTCCTTGATAATCTGATCCACTCCAGGTAGGCAATATGGTTCTCTGATTCGTGAAGGTCTT
>NW_020915266.1:0-557 GCF_003984885.1 Neopelma chrysocephalum | reverse complement strand
CCCAGGGCTGCATTCAGCTGGTTTCCCAGGGGATGGGACTCTCAAAACGAACTGATCTCAAGGCACTGTCCTTCCTGGCCTCTCTAGAAGTAGCTGATGGCGTTTGTGCTCACTCTGATTCCTCTCTCCGCGCACACACACACACGCAGTGTGAATGCTTAACTCTCTTCTCTACAGTGCAAATATGCTCCTTTGATGTTCCTCCGTGGGGGACAAACAATCCTTATGAGGTGGAGAGATAGACCAGGTCTGGGAACAGTGATTGCAAGGGACTGGTCTGTGATGAGTGCACTGGGGCCCCTTGAGCAGGGGGCCCAGAAAATAGAGTCACAGAGCAGACTATTTTGGTCACTGTTGGTCCTTCAAGAATATTCCTGGAGGCCTGGCTGTGGAATGGACAGGGCTGTGTGCCCCCATCCTGTACAGTCACCAACTTGAGCTCTTCAGTGGTGCTTTATGCAGCAGGAAACTTCCTGGAGGTTGTTCTTGGCAGCAACTTTGAAAGAACATTTGAGCCTTCAGGCACTGCCCTGAGGAGATCCCCTTTCCTTTTGGAG
>NW_020915265.1:0-833 GCF_003984885.1 Neopelma chrysocephalum | reverse complement strand
TTTCCCATAGCTGGGGATGGGAATCCATCTTTGATGCAAAAGGAAGGCCACCTGGCTGTCTCAGAGTGTCCTGCGATCGCTGACTCGGTCAGCTACGAGAAAGAAAACTGAAATTGAGGCAAGAGTTCGGCAGCACATGGGCAACAACCCCGCAATTGGCTACTCACCGTCCCCTGAGCTGAGAGGTTCTCGGGCCACTGGCTCCAACCTGAGTCAAAGGCTGCTGCTGTCACCGTGTGCTGTACCTGGGTGAGGGAGAAAATAAGTTACATGGTGTTTCTGAAAGTAAGGGAGACCCCAGCACCTCCTCACTACCTCCCTGACTCCACCTGAATGCTCCTCCTTTGCCAAAGGCAGTCAGAGAGCACCTGGGACCAGAAAAGGTCGAGCCTTAATTGACGAGCCTCGTAGTACTAAGAGATTACTGATGAGGACAGCTAAAGACCATCAAACCTAATTGACAGGTGGATCTGGCCCTCTGAGGCTGCACACATTCTCTGCAAAGTAAAAAAGCCAAAGGCATATGCACATACTGAGATACTGCCTGAAAGGATGGCTTTCCTGGGGTACCTCCTACCTACCTCTCCCTCCACAGTGACCTCTTACCGGCAGGGTCCCCGAAGCATTGGACTGTCTGTGAGAAGGTGGCAGACCCCCTGGAAAACACAAGAAACAAAGCATGTGCACACGTTCACCACAACACCTGTAAGAGACCAGCTAGTTCTGGCCTGGAGTCGATGCTCACCTTGCTCACCCGTACTCACCAGGATCACCTCCCCTCTGGTGCCTAGAACCTCCTGGGCTCAGGGCTCTGCATCTGAAAACAAAGAAAA
>NW_020915264.1:0-433 GCF_003984885.1 Neopelma chrysocephalum | reverse complement strand
CCCCCCCCCCAGCCCACCTGGGGGTCTCAAAGGTCACCAGAGGGGATCATGGGGGGGTCAGGGGTCATGGGGGGTGTCAGGGGTCACGGGGACTATCGGGGTCACTGGGGGATGGGGGGGTCACCTGGGAGTCACGGGGTCCCCCTCCCATAGCCCCTCCCCCCACCCCCGAAGCCCCCTCCCCTCTCCCCCCCCCCGTACCGGGTGCTGCCGGAGCAGCAGCGGCAGCAGCGTCAGGAGCCGCCCGGTGCCGACCACCCACCACACGTCGAGGGTCCCCCCGCCCGGGGAACCCCCCCCCGGGGAACCCCCCCCGGAGGGGCCCGGCTCGCCCTTGGCCACCAGCAGCGCGCGACCCCCGGCCCCCGCCGCCCGCAGCAGCTCTGGGGGGGGGGGAAGGGGGGAGGAACAGGGAGATAAAACATCCAGACCC
>NW_020915263.1:0-767 GCF_003984885.1 Neopelma chrysocephalum | reverse complement strand
CCTGACCCTCCGGCTCTCGCCTGCTATTTGTGCGCCGCGATCGGCTCCACGCGCGCAGCCGGGGCTCCCGGTCCTGGCGCCTTAAGTCTGGAAGGAATCCTCGACTGTATGCAATTTTACCACCGACTGGCAGGCGCGCCGGCCCTCGAACGACGGCCCTTTTTGCCCAGAAGGAGGGGCCTGACCCTCCGGCTCTCGCCTGTTATTTTTGCGCCGCGATCGGCTCTACGCGTGCAGCCGGGGCTCCCAGTCCTGGCGCCTTCGGTCTGGAAGGAAACCTCGACCGTATGCAATTTTAACCCCCGGTCGGCCGGAGGCGCCGGCCAGCGAACTACGGCCCTTTTTACCCAGAAGGAGGGGCCTGACCTTCCGGCTCTCGCCTGCTATTTGTGCGCCGCGATCGGCTTCACACGCGCAGACGGGGCTCCCGGTCCTGGCGGCTGTTGTGTGAAAGGAATCCTCGACCGTATGCAATTTTAGCCCCCGGCCGGCCGGCGCACCGGCCCACGAATGATGGCCCTTTTTGCCCAGAAGGAGGGGCCTTACCCTTCTGCTCTCGCCTGCTATTTGTGCCCCGCGATCGGCTCTACGCGCGTAGCCAGGGCTCCCGGTCCTGGCGCCTTCGGTCTGGAAGGAATCCTCGACCGTATGCAATTTCAGCCCTTGGCCGGCCGTCGCGCCGGCACACGAATGACGGCCCTTTTTGCCCAGAAGGCGGGACCTGACCCTCCGGCTCTCGCCTGCTATTTGTGCGCCGCGATCGGCTC
>NW_020915262.1:0-599 GCF_003984885.1 Neopelma chrysocephalum | reverse complement strand
CCTTTTCTTCCTTTTCACTTCCTTTTCCCTTCTTTTATCCCTTTTTTCACCCCTTTCACCCCCTTATCCACCTTTTATCCCCTTTTTCACTCCTTTTCCCCCTTTCACCTCTTCTTCCCTTCTTTTATCCCCCTTTTCAGCCCTTTTTTCCTTTTTCATCCCTTTTCTCCCCTTTCACCTCTTTTCCCCCTCTTTTATCCCCCTTTTCACCCTTTTTTCACCCCCTTTCCCCCCATTCACCTTTTTTCCTTTTTTTATCCCTTTTTTCACCCTTTTTCTCCCCTTTCACATAACTTTCCATTCTTTTATCCCTTTTTTCACCCCTTTTATCCCCTTCCCCCCCTTTTATCCCCTTTCCCCCCCTTTTATCCCCTTTTCACCCCTTTTATCCCCTTTTCACCCCCTTTCACCTCTTTTATCCCCTTTTTCATCCCTTTTTATCCCCTTTTTCACCACTTTTATCCTCTTCCCCCTTTTCACCTTTTTCCCTTATTTTATCTCCTTTTTCACCCCTTTTATCCCCTTTTCCCCCCCTTTCCCCCCTCTTTTATTCCCTTTTTCACCCCTTTTATCCCCTTTTTTACCCCTTTTTATCCCTT
>NW_020915261.1:0-583 GCF_003984885.1 Neopelma chrysocephalum | reverse complement strand
TGGCTGAAGAACCGGGTTCTCAACCTCCTGGTCCAGCTGCCACCCAAAGGAGCCCCTCTGCCCCTGTGTCCTGCGGCCCCACCCCCCAGCCCGGTCTAAAGGTGGTCCTGCCCTGTGAGGGTAGGGATTTGGGCCACCTTAATGTAAATAAATACATATAAACCCTCAGTTGTGTGTCCGGGTGGCCCCACCAGCAAAGCCCCAAGGCCCCAGCCCTGGCTGAGCTCCGTGCCCGGGCACAGCCGTGGATGCCCACGGTGTGGGCAGCAGGAGCCAGGCTGGGGCTGGGGGAGCCCGTGGTGAGGGACCTTGGGCTGAGGGCACATTTATTGCAGGAGGGAATTTGGAGTCCCCCATAAGGAGGGACTGGTGTCCCTCAGGAGGCACCCAGGGATATTTGGGGGTGTCTCCTATGGTGTGTAGGGGTGAGGGCCCCCAAAGAAGTGGGGGGGGCTGCAGTCCCTTGTGAGGCGCCCAGGGATATTTTGGGGTCTGTCCTGAGGGGTGCAGGGGGCTGAGGTCCCCCGTAAGACTCACAGGGGGCTGAGGACTGTCATGAGGAACATGGTGGGGGGGTTGGATT
>NW_020915260.1:0-457 GCF_003984885.1 Neopelma chrysocephalum | reverse complement strand
TCCTCATGACAGTCCTCAGCCCCCTGCGAGTCTTACGGGGGACCTCAGCCCCCTGCACCCCTCAGGACAGACCCCCAAATATCCCTGGGTGCCTCCTGAGGGTCACCAGTCCCTCCTTATGGGGGACTCCAAATTCCCTCCTGCAATAAATGTGCCCTCAGCCCAAGGTCCATCACCATGGTCTCCCCCAGCCCCAGCCTGGCTCCTGCTGCCCACACCGTGGGCATCCACGGCTGTGCCCTGGCACGGAGCTCAGCCAGGGCTGGGGCCTTGAGGCTTTGCTGGTGGGGCCACCCGGACACACAACTGAGGGTTTATATCAATTTATTTACATTAAGGTGGCCCAAATCCCTACCCTGGCAGGGCAGGACCACCTTTAGACTGGGCTGGGGGGTGGGGCCGCAGGGCATAGGGGCAGAGGGGCTCCCTTGGGTGGCAGCTGGACCAGGAGGTTGAG
>NW_020915259.1:0-336 GCF_003984885.1 Neopelma chrysocephalum | reverse complement strand
CTGGGACTGGAGCCAGTGCTGGCTCCAACTGAGCCTGCCTGGCCAAGAGCAGCCCCAGGAGGACGGGCAGAGGCCAAGCAAGGTGGGGAGGAGAAGGAGCGGGGACGAGATTGCCCTTGGAAGGCAGACGTGCCCTGGCACCCGCTCCTGCCCAGGGACCCTGCCCAGGGTTGTCTGCAGGGAGGAATTTTCCAGCTCCTTTTCTGGTTGCTCCGCCCAAACTCGTCTCACATGGCAGGGGTGAGTAGTCTGTCCCTACTGACCTCACAGGCTGAGCTCTGGTTGTCTCTAATCCATTCATGTCCAATGGAACTGCTTCCCATTCAGGTCCTCCAA
>NW_020915258.1:0-843 GCF_003984885.1 Neopelma chrysocephalum | reverse complement strand
AGCCCGGGCTCAGGGCTGAGCTGCAGCAAGGCAGCCATCGTCAACATATCCAGCATTGCTGGCTCCATCACTGATCCCGCTGGTTGGGAACTGAAGCATTTTACCTCGTACCGCTGCAGCAAGGTACTGTCACACAATGCTGGGGACAGATTTGCTTCCGCTGCTCTGCCACTGCCACAGGTCCCCTCGTGCCCCCCCTCCCCTCTCACCACCATCCCTGCCCTGTCTCCCCACAGACTGCTCTGAACATGCTGACCAAGTGCCAGTCCCTGGCATACAAGGAGCACGGCATCCTCTGCGTTGCTCTCTATCCTGGCTGGGTGCAAACTGACATGGGCACCTTTGATGGACACACGGTAGGAATTCCACCATGGTGGCTCCATCAGAGCCCTGTATTGATTTTCCACAGGTGGAAATTACTGCCCTGATCCCCTGCCCTTGACTTCCCTCCCTGCCCAATCCCTGCCAAGGAAGGTCCCCATGTCCTGATCCCGGGTGCTGGGTTTCCTGCTCAGACCCCCTGTCCAGGGTGTCCCAGGTTTTCAGCTTTGCCCTTGCATTGGAGCGGCTCCTTCCCCCAGCCTTGGCTGCTCCATGGCCTCGGGCACAGGCTGCCTCTCCCTTTGTGCCCCACAGCCCCCTCTGACGGTGGATGACAGCGTGAAAGGGATGCTGAAGGTGCTCTCCTCCATCTCTGAGAAGGACACCGGCACCCTCCTGGACTGGGAAGGGAAGGTCATGCCGTGGTGAAATGCCAGTTCAGGATCCTGGCAGCTGTGGGGACCTTTGTTGCTGCTCCCACCTGCCCCACATCCTCAATAAAGCTCTGTGAGACCACCTGGC
>NW_020915257.1:0-2277 GCF_003984885.1 Neopelma chrysocephalum | reverse complement strand
CCCCTCCCCTCTCCACCAATCAGCACGCGGCCTCACTGTCACGTGACACGCCGGCCATACACGGGGTTATTTGCATAAGGGGCGGGGCTAAAGGTTCACCCAGTAGGTGGCCACATCTGGGCTTTATTTGCATAAAGGGGCGTGGTCACACTGCCTCTTCCAGCAGTTGGCCATATATGGTCTTCATTTGAATAAAAGGGGGCGTAGCTCTGCATCTCCCAGCAGACAGACCTATCTGGTCATTATTTGCATAAAAGGGGGCGTGGCTCCACACAGCTGGATGTATTTGGACTTCATTTGCATGAAAAGGGGCGTGGCTCCACCTCTTCCAGCTGGTGCCCCTCTATGGCCTTCATTTGCATAAAAGGGGGTGTGGCTCTTCCAACCAACAGGTAGATTCATATGGATGCTATTTGCATAAAAGGGGGCGTGGTTGCCCACAGGTGGATGTATTTGGACTTCATTTGCATAAAAGGGGGCGTGGCTCTGCCACCAACAAAGACACGAACAAAACGGGGTTCGGTATCCAACCAGCAGGTACCGATTTGCATAAAGGGGGCGTGGCCTCTCCCCCAGGTGGAGTTTATTTGTGCGAAAGGGGGCGTGGCTTCACCATGAAAAGCGGACATATTGTCTTATTTGCATAAAAAGGGGCGTGGCTCCACCTTTAATGAGCAGACCTATATATCTTTATTTGCATAAAAGTGGGCGTGTCTCCACCTCTAATGAGCAGACATATCTCTTTATTTGCATAAAAGGGGGTGTGGCTCCACCTCTAATAAGCAGACATATAAACCTTTATTTGCATAAAAGTGGGCGTGGCTCAGCACACCCTTCATTTGCATAAGGGGGCGTGTCCCTGGCCGTGGGGGCGTGGCCTTAGCGGCGCCTCCCTCTCCAGCAGGTGGCGCAGCCGCTGCTCGAAGGCGGCGTCGCTCTCGGCGGGGCCGCGCCGGGTCCTCCCGGCCGGCAGGTGGCGCTCGGCGGCCGCGCGCAGCTCGGCCCGGTCATAGAGAGGCGCCGGGTCCAGCCCGTGCCGGTTCACCAGCCCCACCAGGTACTCGCTGTAGTGACCCCTGGCGGACGGGAGGACCCGCCGGTGAGGGAGGGACCCCCAGGGACCCCCCGGGAACCCCAAAACTTCCCCATTTCTGCCCAATTTCCCACAAAATGTTCCCCAAACTTCCCCATTTCTGCCCAATTTCCCACAAACTTACCGATTTTTGTCCCAAATTCCCACATTTTTGCTTCGATTTCCCTCCAAACTTCCCCATTTCTGCCCAATTTCCCACCAAATCTCCCACAAACTCACCGATTTTCATCCCAAATTCCCACATTTTTGCTTCAATTTCCCTCCAAACTTCCCCATTTCTGCCCAATTTTCCACCAAACGTTCCCCAAACTTCCCCATTTTTGTCCCAAATTCCCACAAAATCTCCCACAAACTTCCCCGTTTTTTGCCCCAAATTTCCACATTTTTGCTTCGATTTCCCTCCAAATTTCCCCATTTCTGCCCAATTTTCCTTAAAATGTTCCCAAACTTCCCCATTTTTGCCCAATTTTCCACAAAACGTTCCCCAAACTTCCCCGTTTTTGTCCCAAATTCCCACATTTTTGCTTCGATTTCCCTCCAAACTTCCCCATTTCTGCCCAATTTCCCACAAAATCTCCCACAAACTTCCCCATTTCTGCCCAATTTTCCACCAAATGTTCCCCAAACTTCCCCATTTCTGCCCAATTTCCCACAAAATGCTCCCCAAACTTCCCCATTTTTGTCCCAAATTCCCCCATTTTTGCTTCAATTTCCCTCCAAACTTCCCCATTTTTGCCCAATTTTCCACCAAACGCTCCCCAAACTTCCCCCATATTTCCCTCCCAGACTCCCCCTGAACACCCCAAATCCCCTCCCAGTGCCCCCCAAGTGCCTCCCAGTGCCTCCCAGTGCCCTCCCAGTGCCTCCCAGTGCCCCCCAGTGCCCCCCAGTGCCCTCCCAGTGCCTCCCAGTGCCCCCAGTGGCACCTGCAGAGCCCGGCGTGTCCCGGGGCCGTTTCCTTCCCGCAGGGTTCATCCCGGAGCGTGGCCCCGAATTCCTTCTGCTCCAGCACCGGGCACCGCCCTGGGGGGGGGGACACACCAGGGCAGTTTAGGGGGGTCCCAGGTGTGGTTTGGGGGGTCCCGGGTGAGGTTTGGGGGGGTCCAGGTGGGTTTTGGGGGTCCCAGGTGGATTTTGGGGGGTCCCAGGTGGGTTTTGGGGGGGCCCAGGTGGGTTTTGGGGGG
>NW_020915256.1:0-544 GCF_003984885.1 Neopelma chrysocephalum | reverse complement strand
CCAGCTGGTGTGGGGGAAGGTGTCCCTGCCCGTGTGTTCTGATCCGATTAAGGAGAGATGCCTCAGCCCGAATTCAGGTGTAAATGAGACCATTTGCTGACAACAGGCAGATTTTATTTAATACAGACTTTATTTCACAATAAATCTTCCTAATCTTCTCTCTTCTATAATTCCTATCATCTAACTGAAAGAACCTATCTATGTACCCTATAAATATAATTATCATAAAATTTAAATATAGTATTATTAATCCTATGTAAGTCTATCTTTACAGTATATCTATCTAAATATTATAAAAACATATCATAATGATTATAATTAAATTAATTTATTATTTAACTATCTTAATTAAGTAAATTAGTTAACTGACTTAAAAAATCTTTGAGTTGTTTTCTAATAATCGTATTTGTTGTTCTCCTTCAGGGAGTTTCTGTGAGCAAGAGGTCCTGTCTTGCTCATTCCCTGCAGGAGTAGTCAGGAATTGGAATCCATGTCTCAGGTCAGTGGTGGAGTCAGTGTCTGTGTTGGAAGCACTGCAGAGGTG
>NW_020915255.1:0-450 GCF_003984885.1 Neopelma chrysocephalum | reverse complement strand
GATGAAGGGGGTGTTGGAGATGAAGGCGATGCTGAGGATGAAGAGACTGAAGAGGGTGTTGAAGATGAAGACGATGCTGAGGATGAAGAGGATGAAGAATATGAAGAAGATGAAGAGGACGAAGGGGATGAAGAGGATGAAGGGGATGAAGAGACTGAAGGGGGTATAAGAGATGAAGGCGATGCTGAGGGTGAAGAGGATGAAGAATATGAAGAGGATGAAGCATATGAAGAAGATGAAGAGGACGAAGGGGATGAAGAGGACGAAGGGGATGAAGAGGACGAAGGGGATGAAGAGGATGAAGAGGATGAAGGGGTGGCGGGGGGGTCCCGCGGCGGGACCTGCCCGCGGCCTCCCCCCAACGTCACTTCCGAGGCTGGAGACAAAATGGCGCCCGGACGGTGCCGGCGCTGAGGCCGCTCCGCGCCGCTCCCGGCGGGGCCGCAGGTG
>NW_020915254.1:0-315 GCF_003984885.1 Neopelma chrysocephalum | reverse complement strand
GGATGGCTGGAACGGAGATGGTGGGATGGGATGATAGGACGAAGGTCAGGATATGGAACGGGATGGAGAGATGGGATAATGGGTGGGACAGGATGGGATGGGGACTGGGAGGACAGGATGATGGGAGAGGGGATGTTGGCAATGGAAATGGTGGGAATGGACTGATAGGGATGGGACAGGGGGGATGGGATGGCAGGATGGGAATGAGAATGAGGACAGGGCAGTGGGATAGGATAGTGGGATTCCAAGGGGATGGTAGAATGAGACCAGGAAAATGGGATAGGATGGAAAGGGATGGGATAGTAAGAATGGGAA
>NW_020915253.1:0-326 GCF_003984885.1 Neopelma chrysocephalum | reverse complement strand
GACAGTTTTTTTGGTCTAATCTTCATATTTTGGAGTATTTTTTAGCCGAATCTCAACTTTTTGCAGTTTGAGGGGGCAGGGGTCTTCCTGCTATTTTTGAGGGTTTTTTACCTGAATATCGATGGTTTGGGTTTTTCTGGGCTGAATCTTGGTGTTTTGGAGGTTTTTATGCTCACAGGATGCCCAGTGAGTTCTAGAGATGGACTTGGGCAGGAGGAACCCTCAAGCCAACGCACTCAGCCCTTGTTTTCTCCCGATCAGGATTTGTCCTTCCCAATACTTGGGCGGATGGAGGAGGAGGCTGCGAGGAAGAGGAAGATGCCTTG
>NW_020915252.1:0-601 GCF_003984885.1 Neopelma chrysocephalum | reverse complement strand
TTTGTCCCAGCTCCTCCTAACCTCCTCAGAACTTTCATCAGGATGGGCTCAGCTTTGTGATGATGCTGTGCAACCTCCTGGAATCAAGGAGCCACTGTGAAACTGCAGAACCTCATGGAATTACGGGATCATTGTGACCCTGGGGAAAGCCATGGAATCAGGAGGCCATTGTGGCACTCCAGGGCCCCGTGGAGCCAAAGGAACCCAGGGACAGTGGACCACCTCCTGAAATAAAGGGGCCATTGTGACACTGCAGAAACACATGGAATTAGGAGGCCATTGTGGCACTGTAGGTCCTCTTGGAAACCAAGAAACCCTGGGCCAGAGTGGAATTTCATGGAATCAAGAGGCCATTGTGACACTGGGGAACCTCATGGAACAAAAGGAATCCAGGGACTTCTTCTCAATACCAGTGTTGGGAAAAGACTTCAACCTTCAGGAGGTGCCTGGAGGGGAACCCCTTTGCTGCTGGAACTGCTGTTGTGGAACCCAGCCCTGTCCCAGCAGTGCCCAGGGCCTGTCCCTGCCTGTGCTCACAGGCCTGACACACAGCAGGACAGTGACTGAGCTGCCAGAGCACTCAGGCCTTGGGCACGGACAG
>NW_020915251.1:0-313 GCF_003984885.1 Neopelma chrysocephalum | reverse complement strand
CTGGGGGAAAATGCTGTTGTTGCTTTCAGGAATCGTGCGCCGAAATTTCCGGTCCAAGTCCCAAAATTGAATACCAACGAAGATTCCTCCCAGACAAAAGGTGCCAGGACAACAAGCTCTTCCTCCACGTGGAGTGTCCAACCACCTGTACCTGAGACCTCGAGGGTAAGGGCTTTCTTTTCTGGGGGAAGGGGTGATTGTTTGGTTGCAGGAGTCCTGTGCTGAAATTGCCACTCCGAGTCCCAAAATTGAATACGGACGAGGATTCCTCCCACACAAAAGGTGCCAGCACAAAAAGCTCTTGCTGCCCGTG
>NW_020915250.1:0-852 GCF_003984885.1 Neopelma chrysocephalum | reverse complement strand
TTTGGGGCAGTTTTGGGGTATTTTGGGGTATTTTGGTGTAATTTTTTGGTATTTTTGGGTATTTCAGGGTGTTTTTGGGGTATTTCGGGGTGTTTTAGGATGTTTTCTCACCGCCAGGAAGCTCTTCTCGAGGGCGAAGCGCACGTTGGTCTCGATGCTGGTTCGTTTCTTGCGGCGCCGCCCCGGGAGCCCCTCGAAGCCCCCCAGGCTGGGGGAGTTCAGGGCCGTGGGGCTGGGGAGGGTCGAGTCCACCGACATCGTCTCTGGGGGGACACGGGGGGGTCCCTATGGATCCAGGGGGGCTCCAGGGGGGTCAGGGGGGTCCCTATGGATCCATAGGGGACCAGGACACACCAGGGGGGTCCCTATGGATCCATAGGGGACCGAGGGGGCTCCCCAGGGTCAGAGGAGGTCCTTATGAATCCATAGGGGACCAGGGGGTCAGGAGGGTCCCTATGGATCCAGAGGGGCTCTGGGACACACAGGGGGGTCCCTATGGATCCATAGGGGCTCAAGGGGCTATCCAGCGTTGCGGGGGGTTCCTATGGATCCATAAGGGACCAGGGGGCTCTGGGACACACATCCAGGGGGTCCCTATGGATCCATAGGGGCTTGAGGGGCTCTGGGGGGTCAGGGGGGTCCCTATGGATCCATAGGGGCTCGAGGGGCTCCCCAGGGTCAGGGGCATCAGTTGGCGTGTAGGGGGGCTCGGGGGGGGGTCTGTGGGGCTCCCTGTGGATCTGTGGGGTTCCCTATGGATCTATAGGGTCCCATAGGGTCCCATAGGGATCTATAGGGCCTCACCGGTGTCCCTGAGCCAGGTCTTGAGCAGGGGTTTGAGCTTGCACAGGG
>NW_020915249.1:0-948 GCF_003984885.1 Neopelma chrysocephalum | reverse complement strand
AGGAAGAGCCAGAAGTGCAGGAGCTGCAGCTCCCGCCTGTCTGCAAAAGCCAGGAGGAGGAACTGGGTGAGAGAGCTGCTATTGGACATTTGCTGTTCCTTAGCACAGGATCTGTTTCAGAAAAGGAAAGCACAGGGAAAAGTTAAGACAGACCTCGGTGAAAAAGCCACTTTATTTCTAAAAGAAATCGATGTGTCAAATGTCGCCAAATGCACTGCCAAGGAGTCAGCTTTGCTCTGCTGCAGTTGGACATGGAACATTTTTGGTAGAGCTCTCACACACACAAGGAATGTCAGATGTAACAGACCTGGAATACAAAAGTTCCATCTCTACACTCATGAATCAGAAGAGCTGGGGCTGCAGGTAAGGGCCCCCAGAGCTGCCTGAACACCCCCTCCCCCAGGCCTTGGGGGCACTTGCCCCCACTCCCTGCTGCCTGGAGCTGTCCCTGCCAGCAGCTGCTTCTCTGGGCCCAGAGCTGGGCCCTGGCAGTGCTGCCAGAGCCCAGCCCAGCCCTAGGGGCTTAGCTCTGCCCTGCAGAGCCCTCCCAGCAGCACAGGGCACTGCCCAGGGGCATCTCTGGCTGGGCACGATTTGATGGCAATGTCAGAGCAACCCTGTGGATGCTGGAAAAGTGACACTGATGCTGTCTATAAGACAGTTTTGATAAGACAGTTTTGATAAGACAGTCTGACACTCTCAGGTTCAATCTCCTCTAATCTAACAGAGTTTCAGTGTTTCCTCCTGTGCTCAGAGATTAAATTCTCTGTCACAATCAGCACCCAGACAACCCAGAGTATAACACTGAAAGAACTGGTTCATTCTCTTTAAGGTACCCCCTGTCTGTCTCTGCCTCTTGCAAATATCTCCTGGGAAATTTCCTGCTTTGATCTGGAGCTGGGACCAGCCCTCATCCCTGCAGCACACTGTGGAGATCAGAAGGACTCT
>NW_020915248.1:0-1055 GCF_003984885.1 Neopelma chrysocephalum | reverse complement strand
CCTCTGCGGGTGTCTAGACAAGGGGAAGAGAACGCGACACGTTAGTAAGGGTCGGGAGGTTCTCACTGAGGTTGCCCAATGGACCTCCATCAGTGAGTCTTCTCCTCGTTCCTCTTCCCATGACACCGCACAGAGGAGATCGTCAGTGGGGATCATTTTGGCCACCGGGAAGTGGTCCTCCAGCTGTAAGGGAGGAAGGTGGACAGTTAGACAGATGGCGATGTTGGAGGTTGTCAACCCCGTCAGGAGTGTGGGAGTCACGAAAATGCCCCTTGCCACAGCCGAAAGGTGAGAGACTATCAAATATATGGTGTTCGAATTTATCTCGGTAGATGGTGTAACCTTAATTATCTGTTCACATTGGTTTAATAAGGGTAATGGGTGTGTAACGGTAAGGGTTATCCAATTTAGGGGAGTACATTGGTTTTGAGGGGGGTTATGTTCTGCCGGAGGTTTCCCAGTTATGGGGTGAATGGGCGCGGTGTTTGGCGCAAAATGGAACGTGGTTGAGGGGTTATTTGTGTCCTCGCGCCCCCCTGAGCGCTCTGCTCCCCGTTTCCCGAATGCTCACAAGAGCATTGACGTAGGTCGGGCAGGGAGCTAAAGGTGACTTTCCTTTTAATGCTGGGAGATTTTCTGGGGGGAAGGGGTTCACCGTTTATGTTGGTCACTGACCTACAGGCCGATGACCAGTGAAAGCCCTTCCCACACCTCCGGCAGAGGGATTTGGGTACATTAGATAAATTAGATTCCGAAGCAGTTTTTGGGCAATGTTTCTTAAAATGTCCTTTTTGACCACAATTAAAACATGTTTGGGGCCCAGTGAAGGCGGCAGCCAATAGACGCGCCTTATGAGAGTTAGAGCCAATGTTTTTACAGGCTTCTATCATCTCAACCAGAGAGGGATCTTTTAGCATCTTTAGTGCTTTTTGACAATCTTCGTTAGCTTTTTCAATTACCAATTTATTAAATAGAATTTCTTGGCTTTCTTTTTGGTTGACTTGTCTCTTAATCGCTTCTTTTAGCCTGGTTATAAAATCAATAAACGGTTCTTT
>NW_020915247.1:0-428 GCF_003984885.1 Neopelma chrysocephalum | reverse complement strand
GGGGGGGCAACGGGGTTTATGGGGGGCAACAGGATTTAGTGGAGCAACGGGGTTTATGGGGGGCAACAGGGTTTATGAGGGGCAACAGGATTTAGGGGGGCAACGGGGTTTATGGGGGCAATAGGATTTGGGGGAGGGCAACGGGGTTTATGAGCGGGGGGGACACACAACAGGCTCTGGGAGGGACAACAGGCTGGAGGGGGGGAAATGGGGTCTGGGAAGGGGGACACACACAACAGCCCCGGGGGGGCAAGGGGGGCAACAGCTTTTGGGGGGGCAACAGGCTCCAAAGAGGGGGGCAACAGGCTCGGGGGGAGGCAAAAGAGGCTCGGGGGAGGGACACGCAACAGCCCCCGCGGGAGGGGCAACAGGATCCGCGATGGGGGCAATAACCCCGCGAGGGGGACACAGCCCCGGGGGGGGGCACA
>NW_020915246.1:0-1582 GCF_003984885.1 Neopelma chrysocephalum | reverse complement strand
GGGAGGGTGTTCGGGACTCGCCGGGGGTGCCCGTTTATACTGGTTTGTGCTGGTTTATACTGGGAAGGGGGCTCGGGACCCACCGGGCTTACTGGTTTGTACTGGTTTATACTGGGAAGGGGGCTCAGGACCCGCTGGGGGTTGCTGGGATTACTGGTTTATACTGGAAAGGGCGGCTCAGGACCCACTGGGCTTACTGGTTTGTACTGGTTTATACTGGGAGAGGGTTCGGGTGCCCCCCCCCGCCAAATAGTGATCCAGGGCGTGGCCCAGGTGTGGTGCAAGAGGGGGCGTGGTCGCGGCGAGGCCACGCCCCTTCCTCTCCCAAAGCCACGCCCCTTTCCCCCCTTTCTGCCGGCGCCCCGGGGGGGAACTGGGAGCTACTGGGAGTTACTGGTAGCTGCCGGGGAGGTAACTGGGGGGCGCTGGGAGGGGAGGGAGGGGTTACTGGGAGCGCTGGGAGGGGGGAACTGGGCGAACTGGGAATGCTGGGAGGGGCTGGCTGGGTGACTGGGAATGACTGGGAGGGATGGGGGGGGGCTTACTGGGAGTGACTGGGAGTGACTGGGAGCGCTGGGAGGGGGTTACTGGGAGCACTGGGAGCACTGGGAGGGGTTACTGGTCCATACTGGGAGCACTGGGAGTGGTTACTGGTTCAAACTGGGAGCACTGGGAGGGGTTACAGGTTCAAACTGGGAGCACTGGGAGGAGTTACTGGTTCAAACTGGGAGCCTGGGAGGGGTTACTGGGTTCTACTGGGAGCACTGGGAGGGGTTACTGGCCTGTACTGGGAGGCTGGGGAGGGGTTACTGGTCGACACTGGGAGCACTGGGAGGGGTTACTGGTTCAAACTGGGAGCCTGGGAGGGGTTACTGGGTTCTACTGGGAGCACTGGGAGGGGTTACTGGGCTGTACTGGGAGCCTGGGAGGAGTTACTGGTTCAAACTGGGAGCCTGGGAGGCGTTACTGGTCCATATTGGGAGAACTGGGAAGGTTTACTGGGTTGTACTGGGAAGGACTGGTCCATACTGGGAAGGACTGGTCCATACTGGGAGCACTGGGAGGGGTTACTGGTCTGTACTGGGAGCACTGGGAGGGGTTACTGATGCAAACTGGGAGCACTGGGAGGGGTTACTGGTCTGTACTGGGAGCACTGGGAGGGGTTACTGGTTCAAACTGGGAGCACTGGGAGGGGTTACTGGTCCAAACTGGGAGCCTGGGAGGAGTTACTGGTTCATACTGGGAGCACTGGGAGGAGTTATTGGGCTGTACTGGGAGGCTGGGAGGAGTTACTGGTTCATACTGGGAGCACTGGGAGGAGTTATTGGGCTGTACTGGGAGCACTGAGAGGGGTTACTGGTCCAAACTGGGAGTACTGGGAGCGGTTACTGGGCTGTACTGGGAGCACTGGGAGGGGTTACTGGTTCAAACTGGGAGCACTGGGAGGGGTTACTGGGTTGTAGTGGGAGCCTGGGAGGGGTGACTGGTTCATACTGGGAGCACTGGGAGGGGTTACTGGTCTGTACTGGGCTGTACTGGGAGCACTGGGAAGAGTTAGTGGTTCAAACTGGGAATGAATGGG
>NW_020915245.1:0-577 GCF_003984885.1 Neopelma chrysocephalum | reverse complement strand
CCCCCTGGCACAGGCACCAGAAGAACCGGGAATCGGCGCAGGAGCTGCTGGGGCGGCTGCGGGATAACTGGGAGCTGCAGAAGTTCCTGCAGGACGCACAGGAGGTGGGACAGGGATCGGGATCGGGATCGGGATTGGGATTGGGATCAGGATGGGGGGGATGGAATGAGGATGAGAACAAGGATGGGATGGGGACAGAGAGGGGATGAAGATGCAAACGAGGATGGGATGGGTTTGGGATGAGGATGGGATGGGGTTGGGATGAGGATGGGGACAGGATTAGGATGGGATGGAGCTGAGAACAGGGGCGGGATGAGGTGGGATGGGATGGGATGGGATGGGAAGAGAAGGAACGGGATGAGATGAGGACGGAGATTGGGATGGGACGAAGGTGGGAAGAGGAACGTGCTGGGGATGAAATTGAGAGTGAGAACAGAGTGAGATGGGACGGGAAGAGGGTGAGAGGGCAGGGATGGGATGGGGTAGGATGGGATGGGATGGGATGGGATGGGATGGGGTAGGATGGGATGGGACAGGTTGGGATGGGATGGGATGGGGTAGGATGGGAGTGGATGGG
>NW_020915244.1:0-438 GCF_003984885.1 Neopelma chrysocephalum | reverse complement strand
GAGCTGTGCGGAGCCCCCGTGCAGCCAACTCGTGCCTTGCCGACCCGAAGCATTTTGGAGGATTTTCTCATTTCCAGGTGCCCTCGAGGCTTTTTTGCGTGACTTGGAGACCCGGAGTTTCTCCGAGGCGTCTCCAACCCCTTTGGCAGGTGCCCTCGAGGCCTTGCTGCAGGACTTGGAGATCCGGAGCTTCTCCGAGCTGTCTCCAATCCCTGTGGCAGGTGCCCTCGAGGTTTTTCTGCAGGACTTGGAGACCCGGAGTTTCTCCGAGGCGTCTCCAATCCCTGTGGCAGGTGGCCTCAAGGCCATTCTGCAGGACTTATTGACCCGGAGCTTCTCCGAGGCATCTCTCTTGCAGGTGCCCTTGACACCAGACTGTGGCATGGCAGGGAGACGCTTCAGCCTGCTCAGGCTGCTCCGGAGGAAGAAGGAGGAGGA
>NW_020915243.1:0-2193 GCF_003984885.1 Neopelma chrysocephalum | reverse complement strand
CTTCACATTCTCTTCTCTCCTACAGACTGGGACAGTTCATTTCAGTTGCATTTTCCAACTACTGACATCCATGTTCATTCTTAAATTCACTTCATATGCTTCCAAATCCTTAGGACAACATTTAGTTTAGACAAACCAAGAAAACTCTGGAGTGATTCCACTGACCTCAATGTAATTACTCAGTGCTGAATTAAAGGCACAGGTGTGTAACTTAAGACCCATGTGTTTGGAGTAACAAGAAGAGATCAAAATTTCAGCTTTTATCATTAAATTCAATGTTTCTGGACCTTAATCTAAGACACATTTGTAGAGAGAGGTGATAGCTTCTTTTTAGATGCATTATTAAATCTTGAAGAAAATAAGTCAGTTCTGGGCCTGTAGAACCCTGTTGGGGTCTTCCACTGGGTGAAACGGCCGTGAAGGTGGCAGTCAGATTTTTCAGGTGGTGATTAAGTGCCGTGGACGTCTCACCCAAGTCATCTTGCATTTCCTCTGCTGCTTTAATTGCACAAAGAGCCACTGACCTCATTTTGTGCCAGGACTGCACCAACAGTGTTTTCTTGGACTGCTCACGTTTTCTCCCAGCTCACCATCTAATACTAAACTGTGACTAAATATTAAAAAAAAGTGATCTGTGAATGATTTTAAGGTGAGACAAGACTGTCACTGTTAATGGCTGTTAGGGGGGTACTTTTGAATGAGATGATCAATGGAGCGTAGAGGCGTGAGAAAGAAATCATATTAGGATGTGAAACCAGCTAGAGTATGGTACAGTGTAACTTCATGGCACAAGCTAATTGTAAGGTCCATTGTGCTTTTTGGCAACTCAGCTTGATACCCCCTATTATCAGAGCTGAGTTCCTTCTTGGCTTGGCTCCATGCTGCAAGATGGACACAAATACCCTTGAAACACAATGGGAGAGGTCGTCCACAGGGGTGAGAAAGATGATGATGAGAGGAAGATTGTGTGGGCAGGGGTCGCTCGCCCCTTGCCCCACAGCAGGGCATGCGCAGACTGTTGCTCTCAAGTGATGAACAGGTGGGGTTTGGCTGCCACTCAGGCATCACCTTATACTGTGTCCTGGCCCTACGTGGTGTAATGTAGAGCTGCTCAAATGGGGTGTCAGGACTGCTGGGGTGAGCGATGCTCATCCTTCACTCGAGACTGTTGCTCCGTGGGGACGCCCGCTAAGCACGGGCACCGACCAGCTGCTGCAGATCCTGGCAGCCCTGGCCTGTCTGTGTGGGTAAGCACAGTTTATTGATAGGAAGCAACCGAGAAAGCAAATGTTTTATATCCTTCTTTGGTATGCCTTTAATTCCGTTTTTACTAGTTAATAATATAATAAAAGTTATTTGTAGTATTGTATGAATGCCAACAGATAAAGTAGTTTTTTTGTATTCTTTTTTCGCTTTTGATTCTCTTTGCCAGTATTTTTTTTATTCTCACTGCAATAAAAGATTTTTGGTAGTGTTTGAATGTCTGTTGTGCTTGTTTTTATTTCGGGCATGTATTCCAACGAACTAATACCCGGGGGCACAGCTCTTTGGGGCAGGAGACGGGCAGCACCCTTGCCAGGACTCGGGGCGGTGGCAGGTCTCCTTGGGCCAGGACTTGCCACAGCTGCTGATTTGGGTGCAGCCCTGGCCAAAGAGCTCCCAGCAGCATTGGTGCCCTTGCCCACACCTTCCTTCTCGGTGTCACCCCCCGTGTTTAGGATGGCCACCAGCCGGAACTTCTCCCAAGGAGGCCATGGCAGCTTGTGTGGAAGGCCCCGTGCCCTTCCCGCTGCGGCTGCGTCAGCGGCTGAGGGGGCTCCTTGTGCTGCCGTGAGCAGGCACAGGAGAAGAGTGTTTGCTCATTTCTTGAGCCGTTCCCACAGTTCAGGTCCAGCCAGATTAGATACTTCAGAGAGCGGATTCCCTCCAAGGCGGGGCAGGTTGACCGGGCTGGGGGAGGCCCCAGGCCAGGTGGCACCGTGTCACAGGGCCCTTTGTGACACGCTGGGCGTGGCCAGTGGGATGGAAGGGGCAGGGTGTCCAAGGGCCCTTTATGACCCGTGGTGACAGAGGTGCTGCTGGTGACACGGCCACAGTGTCAACAGTGCTCCTCGGAGCAGGCGACGGGACAGGACGGGACAGAGCGGAGCTGTGCGGAGCCCCCGTGCAGCCAACTCGTGCCTTGCCGACCCG
>NW_020915242.1:0-352 GCF_003984885.1 Neopelma chrysocephalum | reverse complement strand
CAACATGATGACAAGCTGCCAGCCCAACACACTTGCCATTATCACAGCGAAACATCGTGCTCCTGAACAGAAACCTCTTCCAGTGCTCTCCTGGATCTTGGGAGCACGTGTTGTGGCACCGGCTGCATCTGCGGGAGCAATTTGGAGCGTTAGCCCGTCCTGGACACCCCGGCTAAGCTGACAGCATGTTGGACACAGCCAGGACGTTCTCTGCTTCCCTCAGTGTGGGTGCCTGGAGGCTCCCAGCCCTGGGGACAGGCTGTCCCACCAAAGCAAACCCAGAAGGCCAGGAGGAGAGCCCGGGGGGAGCGGAGCTGCTTGAGCAGTCGCTCCTTTGAGGGACATGCACACA
>NW_020915241.1:0-323 GCF_003984885.1 Neopelma chrysocephalum | reverse complement strand
TGCTTTCCCTTGTGCTGCTGTGGGGGAGGAGGTGGAAAAGTTGGAAACTAAAGAGTGAAGTTGAGCCTGGGATGAATGGGGTTGGACACAAGGGTTCTAGCTTTGTGTTTGTTCCTCATCATCCTACTCTGTTTTCAATAGGAAATAAATTCAATTCATTTTCCCCAAGTCAAGTTAATTTTCTCCATGACAGTAACTGGTGAGCAATCACCCTGCCTTTATCTTGATGCATGAGCTTTTCCATCCTCTTTTTCAGCCCTGCCCTGTATATGAAGCTGAGGTTGAAGGAGCAGCTGGGTGGGGGGCTGGCAGCTGCCCAAGGT
>NW_020915240.1:0-868 GCF_003984885.1 Neopelma chrysocephalum | reverse complement strand
TGTCTTATCCCTTTTGTCCCAGTTCCTCCTGACCTCTCCAAGTCTTTCATCTGGATGGGCTCAGCTTTATGATGACCCTCAGGACTCCTGAGCATCTGCCTGCCCTCCTTGGCCAGTCAGTTCCTGGGAACAGCCCTGGCAGCGCAGCCCCCAAGGGCACACGATGTGCTGCTGTGCTGGAGAGGACCCTCCTCAGCCTGGGCAGCAGGGCTGGAGGGGGGGATTCCCTGCCCCTCCCCAGCTGGGCCCTTCCTGCCCACCAGCTCCTGCTCCAAAGGGCTCCCACACACCCTGGGGCATTTGTCACACTTGGGCACTTGAGCTGCCCCAGGGCATCTCTGGGCAGTGGCCAACTCTGGGGCTGCTCTGGGAAGTCATGGCCTGAAGCCAGGAGTGTGGAATTTCGGAGACATTTGAAACCTCTGGAGAACAGAACTCTTGGGAATTGCTGAAGACTTCCTGGCCAACATTCCCAGACTTTGTGTTTTTTTTTTTTTAATTTCAACAATTTTTTCCAATTTGTTTTTATTGACAACACATTCTATATATTATATTAAGCTGATTATTTCATTGTCTACATGAATAGTTTTGTTCAGCTACTTGTCAAAGTAAATATCCCACTAATGATTCAGTTAAGGAAACATGGCTCTGAGGAAGCTCTTGATTTTTAGGGCACCTTTTATATCCCTAATTTTGCCTCTTTTCTTCTTCCTCTCCCTACTTTTGTGTTGAAAAAGCCCTCCAGGATGTGTGTGCCTGGGAGTGTTTTCACACTCTGAGCTGTGCCCTGTGCCATGGGACAGGGGCCAAATGCACCTTCCAGAGAAATCTGCCCCTCCTGCTCACAGAAGCCCTCTGAGTGCCCAGG
>NW_020915239.1:0-3541 GCF_003984885.1 Neopelma chrysocephalum | reverse complement strand
TCCAAGCAAGCAGCTCTCTTCCCTGCCAGTGCTGCTGCTTGGAGAACCAGAAATCCTGGGCTGTCCTTTGCATGTTGACAAACAAAGCAGTGGCTTCTTCCCCCGGGGACTGAAAGTGTCACCTCCCCCAGACTGGGGCCTGGAATTCCAACCACATTCCTGACCTTGGGTTTCACAGTTACCCATCAGTTTGGGGGAGGGGAAAAGAAAAAAAGGTGAAGAGATTACAGCAGCAAGTGAACTGGGGCTAAGTGTACCTTCATTTTCTCCAGCTGTTCTGGAGAAATAAATACAAAGAGTACTATGGGAAAAAAAAAATCTCAAGCCAGGTATCAGTTTCCTGAATTTTACCAGGGAATACAGAGTAAGAACATGCCTGCAAACACACATCTGCACTAACTTATCAAACTGTACAGTGCAAAATCTTCCCCCAAGGAGTCTGTACAAAACAGTGGGAATGGAATCAGGGAGGGGAAGGAAAACATTGTCAGCAGTGCCTGTGCCAGTCAAGGGGCATTACTGAGCAGCACCTACATTTCCATGGTTCTCTGTGCAGGGAATTTTTCATGTGTACCAAACAGCACATCTTTGAGCTTCTTCCCATTGAAATACTATAGACATTTCAGGGCATCTGAACAGCCAGATTCTTAAAGCACAACCACCTTAAGGCAAGTGAAGAAGTGAGATTCAGTGGCACTTGGCAGAAGCTGCCCAGTGCATTGTGTCAAATGGGTATTTACCAAAAGGAGCAACAAGCTCAAGCCATCAGGGAAAGAGCCAGATGATGAAAGGGTGTTAGCTGCTGAGAGTTTCTTTGGGAAGAAGTAGACTGTTAACTTGAGACAGAAATTTGCAATATACCATGGAACCTTCTTCAAAGTCCAGCTGGAAAATACCTTAGTGTTAAGAGTGTGAAATAAATACTAAAGTGTCATCAAAAATGTGATTTTCTCTTTATTTCCAATCACTGATTAAAGAAACATAACTCAGATGTGATCTCACTCTGTGCTCCAGTGACATTAACATTAGAATAATATTGTCACTGTTTCCTTGTCTCTTGTGCTCCTCACAGGAAGGCACTTGGTGCACCCCTGGATATCCTGCTAATGAGGTAAAAAACTAACCCTTCTAAAGTTCCAGATTTTCCTCACCTGTTTGGACACAGTTGGACAAACTGGACCAAGTTATTACTTGAAAGCCATCTGCTGTATTGAGCATTAATTACTCCTTGTTTTGATCTGAGGGAAAAAGGCTCACACAGCACAATCTCTGAATGCTCCTTTGAACTTATCCACAGTGTGTTCACAAAGACACAGAGCAAGGCTTTTAGCTTTTGCTGCTACCCTCAGTTCCAGCAGACAAAAAAATGTCTCTGTGAAATAACAGCAATTGCCTTACCATGTTACTGAACTACATTCAGTTTATCTGGTCTCAAACAAATACTCCATATATTCTCCTTGCTTTATTTTCAAGGGCATGGGTATGGGTATTTAGATGACTGCCTTCACTGGTACAGGATAGAAACTGTTCACATTGCTATAAATGAATATTATTCTCTTGACAAAACACCTTTTCCAAAGCCTCTGACAAAAAGAAAGGGAAAAAAAACCCAGAAAGGAAAAGGGAGCCACGTGCACATTGCCTGTCACCCACCAAAAAAGGTCTCCTCCTCAAAGATAATTCAGACACACCCTTCAATATGGATATCTTCAGTATCTCCCTATGACCCCAAGCTCTTTTTTTCATGGAAGGTTCTTTAGGGAAGCTGAAGTGCATCACTGTCTCAGACAGCCAAGGATAAGGTGACTGAGGGAATTCAGTTGCTCTCTTTAATTAATACAGGATTATTTCCCTTTCATTTGGTGAAGCTAATAATGTGACTGGTGGAATGTCAGTAACAATTAAATCATAAACTAGTGCAGTAGCAAAGGGAAAACTTACTTAAGTTATGGAGTGTTGCCAGCAGAAATCTTGAAAATCTTATCCATATTTACACTGATAAAATACCACATGTACTTCATGGGATACTGCAAACTTTCTACAATCCTTGTGGCATGTCTTTACAGAGCAAGAGTTAACATTTTGAGATGATACATTAATAAATGAGTTGCAGTTCTATTGTCTCTTGAATGTTAAGCACCATACACTAAACACAGGAACACATTCAAGGTCCATGTCCTATTTTAGACCTTTTCAGCAGCTGTGATATTATGATAATCACACTTAAAATATTTCTATAGAGAGAGTAAATTAGCCCTTTTCACTAGAAGGATTATTAGGATCAAAAACAAATCTGAAAGAGAATTAATTCAGATTTCTTTTTTTGTTGGTTGGTGGGTTTTTTTTCAACAATGCAATAAATTGCTGTCCCTAACTGGGATGGCTTTTCTACCCAAGAATTAAAAAGAAAACCCCAAAGTTCACTTTATTCTGCACTTATATTACCTTTTGGGTTTTTTGGGTTTTTTTGGAGGCCTCACCTATGTAAAAATACCTTCCTTAAAATGCATTTATGCTTTCTGTAAGAACCAAACCATTCCAGCTGACATACCATTGTATCACCAATACTGCAGGGAAATGTGATATCCCACTAAAGCAGAAGGGAAAGAAGAAAACTGAGCATCAGCAGCTCTTCCTAAGCAAGATGAGGGGTTTAGCTCCATCTAACTGAGGGATGAGATGTGCCCCTCAATGGGTCTCTTCCCACTCCCCCACCAGCCCTTCTACCCGACTGCAAGCTCAAAGTTCTAAAAAGAGAAGAAGAAGCTGGAGTGTCAATATTTCCCCAGTGCAAACCCCACTAATCTTTGCTGGGAGCTGATAGGAATTGCTGTTCCACTGCCCTGGGATATCCTGGCTTGAGGCGAGAGCGCAGCCACGCCCAGAGCCCCCAACCACTCTGAGAGCTTTGGTACCATCTGTTTGTGCATGTCCATGTGGCAGAGGCTCCCCCGACATCTGCCGTGGAGCTGGTCCAGCTGCTGGACAAAACAAGGCATCTCCAGCCTGCCTTCCCCCACCCCTGACCGCCCCAGCCCATCTTCCATCGCTCTGCTTCCTTTTCCTGCCCCTGCTCCCCCTCTGCTCCCTTCCCTCTGGCATTTTTATTAGGAATGTTCTTGCTGTTCTTACTGTCCAGGCATAAGCTGATCCCCAGGGGAGTCTGTGTAATGTAACCCCTCGAGCACTAAATTCCTTCCCCTGTGCCAAAGACACAGGTTTGTTGTTGCTGCCCCTCCCGCTGAGCACCAGCTCCATCTCCTGCTCCTGCCCAGCGGCTTTCCAGAAATCCAGGGCTCAGTGTGGATTGAAGGCTATGGCAAGGGACAGGATAAAGTTGCTTCACTTCCACCCTTGATGTCTCAGTGTTTGTGCTCTTGGGAATCCTCACAAACCTAGAACAATGGCAGATTATCTGTTGTTGTAAGCTAAGTACCTGGAGATTGTTTTGATATGTGTTTAAATCTTCCTTGAAAGTACAACTGATTGAAAGTACAACTGATAGAAAACAATGTAAAAAAAAAGGGAAATAGGAAAAAAA
>NW_020915238.1:0-668 GCF_003984885.1 Neopelma chrysocephalum | reverse complement strand
GGGTGGTCTCAGGGGGTCCCCAGAGGGGCCTCGTGGGTGACAAACAGACCCCCCAAAAAGCCCCTCACTTCCCTCCCTGGCTTTCAATTCTGTGAGATGGAGCTGACCCCTTTTGGTGCTGGAATTACAACATTTAACCAAAGCAAACACTTGATATTTGTAAAACCTAAACCCGGGCCTATTCCAATAAATACTTGGCATCCAAGCCCACAAAGATTTATGGGCACTGCCTTCAAGAATTAGTAGTTTTAGGGTGGGGGGGGCTCAGGGGCTCCCCATTGCCCCTCCCAGTGCTCCCAGTACCCCCAGGGAATCCCCATTCCCCCTCCCAGTAACAGGGGGGGGTGTCCAGAACTCCTTTCTCTGCTCTTGTGGCTCCAAAACGCAGCTTTTTGGTTAAACTGGGAGAAATGGTGTTTATTTGTTCAGCTCTCACCCTCCCACCCCAGGTGAGAGCTCTGGGGTGGGGGAGGGCAGCCCCCCAACAGCTTCAGCCCCCCCCCCAGATTTGCAGGGTTGCAATTTGGGGCCAAATCAGCCATTTTCAAGGGGGAAAAAGCGCCAGTTTTCCGTCACAGTTAAGGGGAGGGGGGTCCTGAAGGGGTCCCGGGTGTTGGGGACAGAGGGAGGGGCAAGGGGGGGGAAGGGGGAGGGAGCTGGGGGGGGGG
>NW_020915237.1:0-944 GCF_003984885.1 Neopelma chrysocephalum | reverse complement strand
TCTGGAGCTGGCAACCCCTTTCAGACGTGCTTGGTTGGGATTCCTGTGACTCCGGGTGAGGACTGGGATGCACTTGTTGCACAAACCCGGAGTCTAGGAGCCCTGTCCCTGAACCCCGCTACACTAGCACAAATTGTATCACGGCAAAAATTTACCTCAGACCCCATTCAAGACATCGACCTCCTTGGTTCTCTTCCCACCAATTATTGTATCCTCTTTCACCGTTACAGGGAACCCATATTATTTACCCCCTCTAATGTGTCTGCCAATAACCCTTTTTACCAGGGAACCCCCTCACAGTGGTGCAACAACTCAATTGCTACAATAGTAGCAACCGAACATGTCCCAAGAAATACGAGACTCCCCAAGGGATTTTTCCTTCTGTGTGGGGACCGAGCCTGGCAGGGCATTCCTGCTTACCCAGAGGGAGGTCCCTGCACAGTAGGAAAACTTGCCCTTTTTAACCCGGCTAAATTTAATCTACCTAACCAACCTTCCACCCCTAAAAATCATGTCAAAAGATCATTATCATTTGCCATAGGTGCACCACTCCCACTCCCTAAACCAAAACCAAAAACTCCAGCCCCTAAATCAAAAACACCAAATCCTCCTTCACCCCTTGCTGCCCCAGCACCCAAATCAGCTCCTCCTCCTCCTGTCCTCTCTTGGACTGCTCCACCACCCCTACCCTTTCCCGAAGATTGTGATTCGCATATTTACATTTGGTCCCAAATGAAAAATTTTTGGGCTTCCTTCCCGGCCCCGGGGATAGGAACAGCCCATGCTTTATCCCTCCTTACCCACCTTGGATGCTGGCTCACCAAGGAAGCCAACGCAACAACTACAGCCATAGAAGGTTTATTGGCAGACACCCAAAAACTAAAAGAAGTAAGTTTGCAAAATCGTGCAGCTATTGACTTCTTACTCCTGGCACACGGTCATGG
>NW_020915236.1:0-796 GCF_003984885.1 Neopelma chrysocephalum | reverse complement strand
TGTTTTCAGCCCTGACTCCCAGCTGCCAGCCCGACTCCCAAAATTGCAAACGGATGAAGATTCCTCCCACACCAAAGGTGCCAGCAGAGCAAGCTCTTGCTGCCCATGGAGTGCCCAGCCAGGCCTACCAACTGCACCACAAAGTCAAAGCTTCCAGGCTTTCATTCCTGGCGATTGGTGCTTCTGCTTCCTGTTTTCAGCCCTGCCTCCCAACTACCAGCTCGACTCCCAAAATTGCCTATGGTCGAAGATTCCTGCCAGAACAAAGGTGCCATTAGAATAAGCTCTGGCTATTAATGGAGTCTCCCGGCAGACAAAGCAACTGCACCACAAAGTCAAAGCTTCCAGGCTTTCGTTCCTGGTGATAAGGGTTGTTGTTTCCTGTTTTCAGCCCTGCCTCCCAACTACCAGCTCGACTCCCAAAATTGCCTATGGTCGAAGATTCCTCCCAGAACAAAGGTGCCAGCACAGAAAGCTCTTGCTGCCCATGGAGTCTCCAGGCAGACAAAGCAACTGCAACACAAAGCAAAACTTTCCAGGCTTTCTTTCCTGGGGATAAGGGCTGTTGTTTCCTGTTTTCAGCCCTGCCTCAGAACTTACGGCCCGACACCCAAAATTGCATACAAAGAAAGATTCCTCCCACACCAACCTTGCCAGAAGAGAAAGCTCTTTCTGCTCATGGACTCCTCAGGCTGACACACCAACTGCACCACAATGTCAAATCTTCCAGCCTTTCTTTCCTGAGCATGGGGGCTGTTGTTTCCTGTTTTCAGCCCTACCTCCCAAATGGCAGCCC
>NW_020915235.1:0-1594 GCF_003984885.1 Neopelma chrysocephalum | reverse complement strand
ACCACCCCCTCATTACCACATAACAAGCACCACCCCCTCATTACCACGTAACAAGCACCACCCCCTCATTACCACCACCCCCTCATTACAACGTCATAAGCACCACCCACTCATTACCACGTGATAACCACCACCCCCTCATTACCACATCGTAACCACCACCCCCTCATTGCCACGACATAAACACCACCCCCTCATTACCACATCATAAGCACGACCCCCTCATAAGCACATAATAATCACCAGCCCCTCATTACCACATATATATCACACCCAGTCATGACCACATCCTGACAACACCGCCTCATTACCACATCATTACCACACCCCCTCATTACCACACCGTAACCACACCCCCTCATTGCCACATCGTTACCACACCCCCTAACTACCACATAGTTAGCACACCCCCTGACTGCCACATCATTACCACGCCCCCTCATTACCACATCATTACCACACCCCCTCATTACCACATCGTTACCACACCCCCTCGTTACCACACCCCCTCGTTACCACATCCTTACCACACCCCCTCGTTACCACATCCTTACCACACCCCCACATTACCACATCGTTACCACACCCCCTCAATACCACATCATTACCACACCCCCTCAGTACCACATCATTACCACACGCCCTCAGTACCACAGCATTACCACACCCCCTCATTACCACATCATCAGCCCCTCCCCCTCATTACCACATCACCAGCCCAACCCCCTGCAAACCCTACTCCCAATTACCAACACACCAACACACCAACAAGCACAACACCAGCAAACCCTAATGACCAATCACCACACCCACTTACCACTACCCCTACAACTAGGGTTCCACCCTACACATACATTTACACTTAGGGTTCCAATTACACCCACGGCTCAGACTTACACTCACAGCTTACAGTCACAGCTCAGACTCACAGCTTAAGGGTCACGGTCACAACTTCAGATGACAGAACACTGTGACCAGTTCACAACACAGGTGACTGTGACACGTTACAGTGACAGGTGACAGTCACAGGTGACAGTCACAGCCAACGGCTACGGTTAGAGCTTAGGGTCACAGGTGAAACTGACAGACACAGGTGACCATGACAGATAGAATCACAGCTGACAGTTAGGGTCACGACTCACGGTTACGGTTAGGGTCACAGGTGAGGGTTACGGTCACGTGTCAAGGTCACAGGTGAGGGTGAGCGTTACGGTGACGGATGACAGTAAGGGGTGATGCTCACGGGTGAGGGTCACAGGTTAAAGCTATGGGTTAGGGTTAGGAGTTAGGGTTAGGGGATAGGGTTTAGGGGTTAAGCTTTAGGGGATAGGGTTAGGGTAAGGCTTAAGGGTAAGGCTTAAGGGTAAGGCTTAAGGGTAAGGGTTAGGGTAAGGGTTAGGGTAAGGGTTAGGAGTTAGGGTTAGGGGTTAGGGTTAGGGGTTAGGGGTTAGGGTTAGGGTTAGGGTTAGAGTTAGGGGTTAGGGTTAGGGGTTAGGGTTAGGGTTAGGGTTAGGGTTAGGGTTAGGGTTAGGGTTAGGGTTAGGGTTAGGGTTAGGAGTTAGGGTTAGGGGTTAGGGTTAGGGGTTAGGGGTTA
>NW_020915234.1:0-575 GCF_003984885.1 Neopelma chrysocephalum | reverse complement strand
TCCTCTCCTCCCCTCCCCCCCCTTCTGGCCCTGCCCCCTCCCCCCCCCGTAAGCCCCACGGCCACGCCCGGTCCCGGCGTCGGCAAATCCAAGCGGCTGCTCGGCCTCCATCCATCCCATCGCGCCCCGCCCCCACCATCACCCACCAATGGGGGGGAGGGGGTGGGGGGAGGGGTCTCAGGGCATGGGGGGGTCATGGGGGTCTTGGGGTGGGGGGTGAGCAAGAAGGGTCTTGGGTTGGGTTGGGTTGGTTGAGTGGGTTAAGTTGGGTTGGTTGAGTTGAGTTGGGTTGAGTTGGGTTGAATTGGGTTGAATTGGGTTGAGTTGGGTTGGTTGAGTTGAGTTGGGATTTGTTGGGTTGAGTTGAGTTGGGTTGAGTTGGGTTGGGTTGAATTGAGTTGAATTGGGTTGGGTTGGTTGAGTTGGGTTGCGTTGAGTTGGTTGGGTTGGTTGAGTGGTTGGGGTGAGTTGTGTTGAGGTGGGTGGTTGGGTTGGTTGAGTGGGTTGGGTTGGTTGGGTTGGGTTGGGATGAGTTGGTTGGGTTGGGTTGGTTGAGTTGAGTTGGGTTGAGTTGG
>NW_020915233.1:0-1245 GCF_003984885.1 Neopelma chrysocephalum | reverse complement strand
TTCCTTGGTTCTCAGCTTGCCTGTGGTCCTGAGGTTGTTCCCTCCTTTTCTCAGTCAGGCTTTTGGGAGGGGAGTTCAAGCTACACAGTCCAACACTGATCCTGGCATTCCCCTATGGCAGAGGTGTCCCTGGGAATAAGATATTCCCATTGTCCTCTGCCCTGTGGGGCTGTGGGCAGTGAAGTCTGTGGGCCTGGGTCAGGAGCTCTTTTTCCCTCAATCAGATCCTGTCATTAGGACACTTGGCTCTTTTCTGAGGTGTCCTTCCAAGCTGGGAGCTGCCACTGAGGATGCAAATCATCCTCCCAGCACAGCTGTGTTCTCTGAAAGCCCCAGTGGAGAGGGGCAGAAATGCTGTGCCCATGCCAGGAGATGCTGTTGGGTTGGGGAGATGACCCATGGGTGTCCTTGGTTACAAGGGGTGCTGAGCCCTTGAGACAGGCTGAGACCTTGAGGGCTCTGGGATGGATCCCTCTGCTCTCAACAGTGTCTGGTGGCTTTTCAGACCCAAATGGGAGTGTGATCAATGTCCATCTCAGGAAGGAGCAAAGCCAGGGCAGTTGGGAACAAGAGACAGGGACAGACCAGCTCCCCTCACTCGGCACTAAGCCCCAGACAATCCTGCCTGCCAGGACCCTCTTTGTTCTCCCTGAGTGCATCAGAAGTGCTGAGGGGTTCTGACGTCCAGGAACACTCCTCAGGAGAGATGAGGGAATTTCAAAAGAAAAAAAATACAAAACAAATCGAAACAAAACAAACCTGTGACACTGTCTTCTGCTGTCCTGGTTTTCCTCAGAATCTGGGAGTGCAGATGCTGACAAGCCCTTTTGCATTGGGAGCAGTTTCATCTGACACAGTTGAACACCAGGAGAGGCCCCTGTGCCCACCATGCCCATGACCCTACCAGTGCAGAGCAGGGCTGACCCCTCAGAGCCAGTGGGCAGAGGGTCTGCTCCTCCTGGAAGATGTAGTGAGCCCCAACCAGGGCTCCAGCCCTGGAGCTGAAGGAGAGACTCCTAGAAAAGGAAAACTGGTGGGGGAGTGTAGCAGGGAGGGGAGTATTGGGAAATGGCTTTGGTTTTTTTCAGGAAGTTCTTTGCTAACATATCACTGATATTTCCTCCTTGGATAGTGCCCCACACCAAGAGGCAGCAAATGTCCAACAGCAGCTCCACGCCCCAGTTCCTCCTCCTGGCAGTCGCAGACAGGCGGGAGCTGCAGCTCCTGCACTTCTGGCTCTTCCTG
>NW_020915232.1:0-743 GCF_003984885.1 Neopelma chrysocephalum | reverse complement strand
ATAATTGGATACAGTCGAGGATTCCTCCCAGACCGGAGGCGAGGTGGACGGGATCCCCAGCTGTGTGTGTAGAGCCG
This sequence comes from Neopelma chrysocephalum, assembly GCF_003984885.1. Taxonomy (NCBI): domain Eukaryota; kingdom Metazoa; phylum Chordata; class Aves; order Passeriformes; family Pipridae; genus Neopelma; species Neopelma chrysocephalum. Next base: position 666 of record NW_020915232.1, on the reverse strand, counting down.
AGCGAGGCACACAAAGTGCAGGCGAGAGTCGGATGGTAAGGTCCCTCCTTTGGGGAAAACGGGCCGTCGTTCGCGGACTGGTGCGCCAGCCGTCCCGGGGCCTATAATTGCATACGGTCGAGGATTCCTCCCTGACTGGAGGCGCCGGGGCCGGGAGCCCCAGTTGCGCGAGTAGAGCCGAGCGAGGCGCACAAAGGGTAGGCGAGAGTCGGAGGGTCAGGCCCCTACTTCTGGGCAAAAAGTGCCATCAATAGCGGGCCAGTGCGCCAACCGTCCGGGGGCTCTAATTGCATACGATTGAGGATTCCTCCCAGACCGGAGGCGCCGGGTCCGGAAGCCCCGTCTGTGCGCACAGAGCCGAGCGAGGCGCACAAAGGGCAGGTGAGAGCCAGAGGGTCAGGCCCCCCCTTCTGAGCAAAAATGGCCATTGTTCACGGGCAGGCATCCTGGCGTCCCGGGGCCGGCCAAGGGCCAAAATCCGTTTCAGTTGAGCATTCATCCCAGACCGGAGGCGCCGGGCCCGCGAACCCAGTCTGTGCACGTAGAGCCGAGCGATGTGCACAAAGGGCAGGCGAGAGCCAGAGGGTCAGGCCCCTCCTTCTGGGCAAAAAGGGCCGTCGTACACGGGCAGGTGCGCCAGTTGTCTGGGGGCTATAATTGCATACG
>NW_020915231.1:0-988 GCF_003984885.1 Neopelma chrysocephalum | reverse complement strand
GAAAAAGTTATGTATGTATTAAATTTTTTAAATTTAGCAGAGGAACAAGATACTCACACAGACAGAAGTCCCATAGACAAGCACTTTAAATCAGAAGATGTGTTAATTAAGCAGAAAGCAAAAATCATGTATAAAGATGCAATAACAGAATCGTGGACGGGCCCTTTCCCCCTGATCACATGGGGGAAAGGGTACGCATGTATTGCAGGACCAACAGGACCAAAGTGGGTCCCAACCCGACGAATAAGAATACATCAAGAACGAGACACAGAATGCGGACCATCCACCTCTCCACTCTCTTCATCATCGCCCTAAATTTCATCGACGCCTCCACATCATTCCCTCTAAAGAACTGGATGAACCAACCCAATGAAAATCTATGGGTAACGTTGGCAAAAGCTACGGGAACAGACACTCTGTGTCTAGCCCAGTCGGGCGCTGGCAACCCTTTTCAGACCTGTCTCGTAGGTGTCCCCATTTCCTCTACTAACGACTGGAATGCATTTTTACCACTTACCCGAATCACAGACCCTCTTCCTTTTACTTCCGCTACTCTTGCTCAGGCTGTCTCTCGCACCCATCTTTCTTTTGACCCTCCCCAAGAAATCGATCTTTTTGGTTCGGTCCCTACTAACACCTGCATCATGTTTCACCGCTACACAGAACCTAAATTGTTCACCCCATTCAATGTCTCCGCTAATAACCCCATTTATCGCGAGCTTCCTTCCTCGTGGTGTAACCACTCGGTCATCACAGCGGTAACCACTGAGACAATCCCGAGGTGGAGAAAACTCCCCCAAGGGTTTTTCCTACTGTGCGGGGACCGAGCTTGGCAGGGGATTCCTGCATACCCAGAAGGCGGTCCTTGCACAGTGGGAAAACTCGCCCTCTTTAATCCGGCCAAATTTCAGCTTCCAAATTCCTCCCCACCAAATTCGGCCCCAAATTCTCCACCGTCAATAATTAATAGAAGCAAAAGAACATTTGT
>NW_020915230.1:0-1235 GCF_003984885.1 Neopelma chrysocephalum | reverse complement strand
TGGGAGGGACGGGGGAGACACTGGGCTCAGCTGGGGGGCACTGGGAGAGACGGGGGAGACACTGGGGTCAGCTGGGGTGCACTGGGAGGGAGGGGAGAGGGCTTGGAGGACATTGGGAGGGACTGGGATGGCACTGGGAGGGACTGGGAATAGAGTGGGGTAGAAGGGTCTGGGCTGGGGGGCACTGGGGAGAGAGTTGGGAGATGTGGGAGTGAAGTGAGAACGACTGGGAATGGACTGAGACGGTCTGGGAGTAGAGTGAGAGGGATTGGGAGTGACTGGGAGTGACTGGGAAGGACTGGTGTGGCCTGGGAAGGAAGCGCTCGGGCCTGGGAGGCTGAGTGGTGGTGAGGGAAGTGTTTGCTTTGGGTCTGCCTGGCAACTGGAGCGTCATCAGAGACACGCGCTGGGATTGGCTGAGGGGCGGGAGCTCGGTGGCCCCAGCGGGGTGGAGACGCGGGGGGGCACTGGGAGAGACTGGGATGGACTGGGAAGAACTGGGAGGGGGCCAAAGGGCACGGGGATGTGCACAGGGAGGTCTGAGGAGTCTGGGATGATTCCAGGGAGGGTTTGAGGGGCACCGGGGTCATTCCCGGAGCAGGGCCCGAGGGGACCCGCTCTGCCCCACGCTCACCTCTCCTCTCCACGCTGAACGGGGTGACGATCCTGTAGTTGTGCCGGCAGTACCTGTCCACCTCAGCCTGAAACCTCTCCAGGATGTCTGGTTGGCTGTTCACGTACCTGGCCTGGATCTCCCCAAACGTGGTGTCCCCCACAAACACCCCGACATCGCTGTCGAAGTGCATGTACTGCTCCCTGTTGTAGATGTACCTTTGCACGTACCTCACCCGCTCGGTGCCGTTGATGAAGTGACACTCGTCCTTTCCCATCCACTGGAACACCCCTGTGTGTGCCGGACACGGGTCAGGGGGTGCGTCGTCCCCCCCGTCATTTCCCAGGCCCCCCACTGCAGCTTAGGGGGCCATCCCGGAACCCCCTTTCCCACCCACCTCTGCCCCACGGACGCCCCAGCACCGGGTCTTGGGTGGAGGGGAACCCCCCCATCAGCCCCCCGGGGATGGACAGGGGAGTTGGGGACCCCCCCAATGCGGATCCCACCCCCCAGAGCCCCAGGGAACCGCTCCAGGGCTCAAGGGACACCCGGGGACCCCCAGGGCACCCCTCTGCCTGCTCTCCCACACCCCCTTTCCCCCCTCTCCCACCCCTTTCCCACC
>NW_020915229.1:0-433 GCF_003984885.1 Neopelma chrysocephalum | reverse complement strand
GGAGCTATGCTGGGACTCACCTGTCCCAACAACAGGGGTCCAACCGTGTTAGTGGTGTAAATCTGAGTCATATTCTCCAGCGTCTCCTGATCAAGTGAAATTGGATTTAGAATTCCAGCATTGTTGATGAGGATGTTCAGCCCTGAGCCCCCCAGGAGCTCCTCCACTCTGGCTGCAGCCGTCTTGATGCTGGTGGGGTCAGTAACTTCTGCAGAGGCAAGGAAGGGGAGGTTACTGCCCATGTCCTCCTGCTGGCTTGGAGCCTCCTCTGTTCTCCCAGAGATGGCTTTGCCCACTGGCCCCACAGGGACCAGCCCACTGGCACAGCTCTCTTCCAGCATAGAACCCTCTGGGTGTGCCCAGTGCCTGGACACTCGCCAGAGGACCTGGGGCAAAGGTTCCGCACCTCGGGGCACCTACCGAGCGGGATGAT
>NW_020915228.1:0-515 GCF_003984885.1 Neopelma chrysocephalum | reverse complement strand
GGGCTGGGAGAATGCCTCGGCTGGTTTGGGGGGATGAGTGGGCGTCCGTGGGGGGGTGCGGGGGGGAGCGGGGAGGCCGGGGGGGCTGCAGGATTTGAGGGGGGCACAGGTGAGGTTGGGGGACCCCCAGGATGGCCCTGGGGTGAGGGGTGGGTTGGGAGAATCCCAGGGAAGCCTCAAATCCAGGGATATCCCAGCAAAAAGGGATCTTGTGGGAGGAGAGGGAGAGGCAAAGGGGATGTTGGGGTGGGACCCCCAAGGAAGCCCCCCCCAAAAAAGGGCGTCCCAAAGCTGCCAAAAACCCCCAAACCACCCCAAGTAATCCCCCCAGTCCACCCCAACCAGTCCAGGGTCTCCCCCTCTCCAGCACCCCTAAACCAGCCCCTCCACCCCAAGGACCCCCCAAACCACGCCAAGGACCCCTCCCTCAGTACCCCCAAACAAGCCCTCCCACTCCAGGACCTCCCCAAGGACCCCAAAACCAATCCAGGGACGCCCACTCATCCCCCCAAACC
>NW_020915227.1:0-3901 GCF_003984885.1 Neopelma chrysocephalum | reverse complement strand
GCCTCGCCCCTCCCTCAGGAGCCTGGCAGGGGTTGCCCAGTTTTGGGGCACTGCCCCCCAAATAGCCCTGAGCCAGCCGGGAGGGACAGGATCTGCTGTGTCAGGGCCTGGGGCTCAGGCCTTGGCCTTTGCGCTCCACAAACCCAAGGCAGGCTTTGCTCAGCATTGCAGGGGCCTGCCCAGAGCCTTTGTCTGCCTGCACTCCTGGCCTCCAAGGATCTGCTCCAAGGAGTCCCTGGGGAGGCTTTGTCAGTGCCTGTCCTCAGTGGGGCCCAGCAATGCTTCAAGGGACTTGCAGTTTGGCTTCTGACTTCTTCAGCAGCTGCTTCAATCTTCTCTCAGTACCTCAGGATCATGGGCTGAGCTGCAAACACACCGTGGGGCTCATTAAATTCCAGAAATCCCTCAGGATCTCTTTGTCTTCCTTTAATTGTCTTCAAGGCAATTTCAAAAAAAGTCTTCAGAATTTGTATTTTTTTTTGTTTTAATTCAGTGATGGCGATTTTTTAGTTCAGAGAAGAGGTGATAGAGGTGTTCTCCAAGTGATCTTGATGCTGAGTGTCTCCTCAGGAGATCCACACTGACCCTGGATGATCAACATTGCTCCTCACCCCCAACCTCACCAGTTCTGACATGGCCCATCTTGGACTGACAGCTGATGCAGCTCCAAACACACTGTGGAACTCATTAAAACACTGAAAAACAAATTATTTCCCTTCCTTTAATTGTCTTCGAGTCTTAAAGTCTTGTACAGCTAATTGGAGTTGTTTTGTAATTTAGCTAAGGAGGAAGATTTTAAAGTGGACATCATGAAAAATATATATTTTGTGGTGAAAGAGAATGATTTACACAGAGCCTTGGGATGCAAGAGCGTCAGGGTGCAAAGGATTTGGATCCAAAGATAAAGGGGGCAAAAGAGATTAGTAGCACTTAATCATTGACCAACTGAACAATTATCAAGGGATTCAACTACATTTGCCACTATTTTAACAGTGACTGAATTATAGATTCACAAGAACAACATTCCCACCACAGTCAATTCACACCCACACCCAGGTAGAGATGTGTGGACACATCAATAGCTGGGTGTGGAAAGGTCCCTCTCCAAAATTCTCCTTGTTGTCAGGGAAACACTGCCCCAAATCCCTTTGTGTTTCCCAACAGACAAGGGTCACAGCTGGAGGAGTGTTTGTGGAGGGGGATCAAAATTGTCCTGGGCATCAGGACATCATCTTTGGAGTGTTGCAAACTGGAGGGTTCCTGAGCTGGGAGAGGCTGCCAGAGGTGTCCCACTGAGAGGGAGATGCTGGGGAGCTGCCAGGGTGACTGGCTTTAGTTATCTGCTGAATTTCCATCCTCGTGTCAGTGACTGGAGTTTCCAAACTATTTGGGAACTGTATCCAAACTGTTCCATTTGGGTTATGATTCAGGCAGGGAATGTTCCAAGGTTTTCATGGGATAAGTGGTTATCCTGTGTTCCCCAGTTGTTCCACTCTGGATTGTTCCCACCTGTATCATCCAGGAGCACCTGGTCCAGTCCAGGGACACTTCACCACACCCTGGTCCAGTCCAGGGGCTCTTCATTGCTCAGTTGATTTTGTCAAGGCTTGTCAGGAGCTCCTGAGATCATCGACCAGGCCTGAGGAGAATGTGGGGAGGATGCACCACCACAGAGGCTTCTAAGAAAGATGGAGAAAAACATTTTGTAGGGCCTGGATATGGTGTGATCGGACAAATGATTTTAAATTAAAAAAAGGCAGGTTTGAAGTAGATATAACCAAGAATTTTTTACAGTGAGGGTGGTGAAACACTGGCACAGATGCCAAGAGAGGTGATGCCTCATCCCTGGAAACATTCAAGGGCAGGTTGGATGGGGCTCTGAGCAATGTGATCTAGTTGTGGATGTTTCTGCTTATTGCAGAGGGTTGGACTTGATGAATTTCAAAGATCCCTTCCTACCAAAACTCTTCCATCATTCTCCTGGAGCCAAGGCTGACACAGGTTTCAGACCCAGTTGAGCATTCCCTTTTGATGGCCCATCCCACAGTTGCAGTTTAGTGCTCAGGACACAACACATATTCTCATGGTTCTTCAGGAGAAAATTAGAAGTGGTTTCATTATAGAGGTCAACTGGTGGAACAGCCCAGTCTGGTTTGGCCCCACAGCAGTGCCCAGCTGTAGTGGTTTGAGCCAGGTTTTCCCCCTGAAACTAGGAAAGTGGTAACCCCCAGGGGGTGGTGACCCTTGGGGCTTGACCCAATCAGTGCTCCTGCAAAATATAAACATATCTCTGGAGACCGGAAAAGAAGCAGTGGTACTTGTTGTTGGAAGAAGAGGTGGCCATGTTGTAGAGGCCACGAGGAGAAGGGGCTCCGGCCCCTTGGGGGCCTCTGCTCCCCGCCCCAGCCCCCGGTTGGGGGGCTGCAGGGACTCGGAACAGTGTCAGACTGGACTGAGTACCTGTAACTTGAGAAGCCGAAGGAGTTTTCTCCACTGCGAGTGGGCAGATGGAGCAGCGGAGACAGCAGCGTCCGAAGAGCAGTGGCAAAGAGCCAACTGATAAGAACCAGAGAAGCAGCAGATGCCGGTATGCTGCATGGAAGACACAGAGATGTCTGAGGAGAAGGAAGAAGCAGCAGCAGGAAGAGAACCGAGCCAGCAGCAGGAACAGAGTTTCGCGGGGTAAGAACTGGATAAACCAAAAACCCCCAAACTCGCTAGAGACCCCTCCGAGAAAGAGGAGGGGGTGGTGGACTAAGAGGAGTCCTAAAGTGCAGTATACACTGCTGAGAGGAGCGAAGAAGCTCCGGCCTCCTGAGAGATAAGGCAGGACGGCAAAAGGAATGTGTGTGGAGGGGGTGACCTTGGGCTTCCCCCCCTTGCTGCAGCTTCAGAGAAGCTGGCAGCCATCTTTGAGTCAGAGCATGGGAGCTCTGTGAAGGGGCTTGGATTCCCCTGAGGATACCAGACCGTCACAAAGACCCCGGTGCTTTGTGATATGACCATGGTGTAGCGGCCGTGTCTGGGGTTACGCAGCCCATGGAAAGACCCCTTGTTTGGAGACGGGGGCTGAGAGAGACTTGGAAACCTCCCTCGTGTGCGCTGGCAGAGAGCCAGCAACTGTTTCTGGTGGAAGAGAAGAAGAGAGCCTGCTGCCTAGAGAGGAAGACCTGCTGCTCAGAGACTGGAAGGGGTCTTTTCTTCTTCTTCTCTCCTGGACTTTTATTTGGAGGGAGAAGAGATTTGGCCCATTGTAAATATTATTGTCATGGTAGAGATAGAAATAGAGTTAAGATTGTATGCAGTGTATTACAGTATTTATTTATGTGTATAGTCTTTGTAATATATTCCTTTCCCCCATATTGAGTCTCGTGTTTTTGTCTGGAAAACCCATCTCACATGGGGTTGAGATGTGGGAGGGGGGGCTAGGAATCAGAATTGGATTTTGGGCCTGCTCAAACCATGACACCAGCCCAGGGTGCTGCAGAGCTCTGGGCACTCCCCCCACAGCCCCAGCCCCTCTGAAGGGCACAGCAGCTCCTGGGGCACAGAGAGGAGTCTCAGCATCCCCATCAGCTCAGGGGCTGGACACTCAGCATGGCAGGAGGAAATGGAGGTCAGGGAAACTGCAGCAGCCCTGGTGTCGCCTCCAGGAGATGCCCAGCACAGCCTGACTGTGCCCCTCAGTGCAAGCCCCTCTGCCCAGCCCAGCACAGAGTCCTGGCCCAGGGACAGAGCAGCCTGTCCCCAGGGGGGGCTGCAGAAAGAGGTTTCTCTGTGTCAGGGATTCCTCTCTGCAGGCCCAGAAATGCTCCCTTGCTCTTCTCCAGGGACATCCCTTGGCCCAGGTCAGCGTGTCCAGGCTGCCTTGGCCAGTTGCAGATCCCAGCCTGGGATCCCT
>NW_020915226.1:0-3626 GCF_003984885.1 Neopelma chrysocephalum | reverse complement strand
GGGGGGGGGGTCGGGCTCTGCTCCCAGGGAACAAGGGACAGGAGAAGAGGGAACGGCCTCTGGCTGTGCCAGGGGAGGCTCAGGTTGGACAGGAGGAGGAATTTGTTGCTGGAAAGGGTGGTCAGGCCTTGGAAGTGACTGCCCAGGGAGGTTTGGAGTGCCCACCCTTGGAGGTGTCCCAGGAAGGCCTGGCCGTGGCACTCAGTGCTCTGGGCTGGGGGACAAGGTGGGCATCAGACACAGACTGGACTCAGTCTTGGAGGGCTTTTCCAACCTCAGTGATTCTGTGATTCTCTGATTCTCTGATTCTGAATTAAGTAATGCTGACATGGAGCTGCACAAGCTTGCAGGATAAGGTCGTGGGGATGCTACGTGCATTCCCATTTTGCACTGGGAGCTGGGGGTTCACTGAAGTACAAGGATCTCCATCAAAATCACTCCTAGAGATGTGTTGGCAAGTGATCTCTCCTTGTGTAAATGCCATGTTGCAGTGGCCAAATGAAAACTGGAGAGGGATAATGATGAGTCAGATCCTACTTTAGGCAGTTTGTCTCCACATAATCTCTCCACAACTTCTGCACAAACCCCAGACAGTTAACAGGAGGTGAGGGAGAGAAAACCCTCCAGAGGGCAGTTCAGAACTGAGGATTATTTTAGGTGCTCTGACCTCTGTGAGCTCCTCTCCTCAAGGGCCCAAGCAGAGCAGACTCCTGATGTAAGAGCCCTAGGTTAGGCATCTAAAGTAATATGCACCAATCCCCCTCACCTCTTATCCTTATCAACCCATGTCTCCACTTTTCCCACTGTTCAACAAATGTACTGCCCCAAAACCAGTTCCAAAAACCCTCATGTCGATATAAACTGGTTCCTGACATAAACTGTTCCCTCAGGCAAAGCACAAGTCTGGTGAAGTCAAATCCTTTCTGGGACTATGTGCCCAAAGGGTGGTGGGAGGGATCTCTGAGTCAAAGCCCATTAAGGGAGATCACCCTGAACAGGCAGATTTTGGGGCTGCCAGTTCAAGAACTGCTTTGGCCTTCAACTGGGACAGAAAGGAAAACAAAATCTCAGCAAGGCACCAGTCAGGCAGTTGCCTGGGACCTTAAGAAAGGAGCAGGAATCTTTTCTGTGTGTCTTAGCACAAGTATTAATAGACTCTGAGAGGTTCTGCAGGGACATTCGCGGAGCTGACACTGAGTAAACTGCAACTGAGACAAATAGATTGAAGGGACACTGCAGGCTAAGTATGAAATAATTATTTGTGCACCTGTTCAAGAGCCATTTTACTCTGTGCACCCCAAGAGAAAAAGAGCCATTTGGAAAGCACGAGGGTTTGTGCAATTAAATGGTGCTATTATGGTTCCGAGCTCAACGTGGCCACTCACGTGCTGCTTCTCCTGAAATATTTAACAATTAATAGAGATAAGAGGGCCTGTCACACATCAGGATCGTGAACTCAGAAAGGATAAGATCACACATATCCTTGTTTCACATAAACCCTCTCTCCATTTTGAATATGCCCATTTTTCCTGCTGTGTTGGCAAACGAAAGCATGAAAAAAAGAAGAGTAACAAGTAGAGCAGGCTCTAGAAAAGCAACTTCAGACTGGAGAACAGACACTCTTCCAGTGGGTTTGTTCCCAGCACAAGGGAAGAGATTTAAAGAAGAGTAGTTTGCAGGAAGGAATTAATAGTTGTGTAAATCTCCGAGGAAGAAGAGGCCTCATATTGCTCTTTTCAGTGAGTTTCCCTTTTATGGGAAAAGCTTAAGAAACTAGAACACAGCCATTTTTTAGCCTAACATGATATAATACATCCACCACACAATTGCCTGGGCTCAGATGAGATTACAGAGAGAGAAGAAAAAAAAGAAAAAGATTCCCAGAAAGTACATTAGGAAATGTAGGAAGGTGTGAAGAAAGGGAAGGAAATACAAATAAGGAGATCTTACAAGCTAAAGCAGTGCTGGTTTAAAATACTACTTTTGTCTCAGAAGGAGAAAAAAATTGAGATCACTGGTGATCCATGGCCACAGAGTACAGATGGAGCTGGGCTGGTAGCTAATCAAAGGAATAAGACTACAGAGAAAATGATATGAAATTTGCACTTTTGAAAGTGCAAATTGTTATTATTTCTGTTGCCCAAAAAGCCACAGCCCCATTCTGCTTCCCACTGAACAGGTGCACTGGTTTGGAATACAGGTGATTTAACACAGTGCAGATACAAAAGGTGAAGCACAAGGTGGACTAGCCTGGAAAGGATAATGATTCTGCTTTTCAGCCAGGTTTTCCAAGCAAAGAAGGTTTAAGTGAAGTGTCTGTCCATGTCTGAAGGTGTGCACCTGCCTGCTTGCACAGCAGCTGCCCTTCCTTCCCGGGAATGTGGGATCTCTTGGCCAGTTTCAGCCAAGCCTGGGAGTGGGAAAACAACGTCAAAGGTCCCTTCCCACAGACTCCATCAGCAAGGAGGGCAGGTAAAGGTGCTGTGAAGTGCCCTGAAGGTGGTGGAGGTTTGTGCCTCAAAGGGATGGAGGTTTGTGCCTCAAAGGGGGTGGAGGTCATGGATTCTCCCCCTCTGGAGACATTCAAAACCCACCTGGACACATTCCTGTGTAACCTCCTTTAGGCCACCCTGCCTTGGCAGGGAGGTTGGACAAGATGATCTCCAGAGGTTCCTTCCAACCCTAACCACTCTGTGATCCTGTGATTCTGTTTGTGCCTCAGAGGGGGTGGAGGTTTGTTCTCAGGGCAATCCCAGCCCTTGTTATGCACCAGAGAACTCCTGCAGGACACAAACCCAGGCGTTTGTGGGACATCTGGATACACCTGTGGTTCCCTTCTTTACTGTGAGAGTGGTGAGAGAGGAGGAGAAGGGAGGTTGTTACAAAGGTCACGTGCCTGGATATGGACTGATAGGTGATGTAGGTTAGAAGAACTGATAACATGATTTTCTTCTAGGCCTGTGCTTCATACCAAAATTAAGCCAGTGTGTCTTGGAAGTCTCTACCATATATGGAATTATTTGACAATTTAATTCTAGTTCTGTAATTAATCACAGTTTCATTAGTACTGTAGATATATTTAATGCAGTGGAGGAAGGTGTGTAATGAGAGTCAAAGAGGGAAGTTAGAGCCAGACAAATTTACAAGAAGGCTGGAGAGGGAACTTTTCACAGGAGCCTGGAGTGACAGGACAAGGGGCAATGTCCTTAAGCTGAAGGAGGGCAGGGTTAGATGAGATATCGGGAAGGAATTCTTCCCTGTGAGTGTGGTGAGACTCTGGCCCTGGTTGCCCAGAGAAGCTGTGACTGCCCCATCCCTGGAAATGCTCCAGGACAGGCTGGATGGAGCTCTGAGCAGCCTGATCTAGTGGAAGGGATGACATTTAAGGTCCCTTCCAACCCAAACCATTCCACGATTCTCTGATCCCTCCGCGGGGGGTGGGGGGGCGCCTTTGGAATAAGCGGGACGCGCATCCCACGGTACGGGCCGGGGGGGTGGAGTGGGAAAGGAGAGCGACGAGGGGTCTCACCCCTCCCACGCCCTCCATATCCCCCATCCCCACGGAACCCCATCAAGCCCGGGGGGGGGCGCGGCTCCGGCGGCATCATCGGGGCCGCCCCCGCGGA
>NW_020915225.1:0-598 GCF_003984885.1 Neopelma chrysocephalum | reverse complement strand
GTCCCCACTGTCTCCGGCCGCCAGGCCTGCGCACCGAGCAGAACTGCAACGAGTACCGCCAGCCCCGCTCCCCGCCAGACCGCATCAGCCCATCCGCCGCCCGGCGTCTCGCTACGCCCGCCAGTCCCGGCTCTCTGCTCCGGGCGGGCCGCCTCCTCTCCGCCTCCTCTCCCTCCTCTACCTTCCTCTCCCTCCCTTACCCTTCTCCGACAATCCCGGCCCGGGGTTGAGCCCGGCGCCGGCGCCGCTCGGGCTCTCGTCGGCTGCAGGCTGGATGCGGAGGCCAGGCGAGAGCGGCGGCAGCGCGGAGGCGGCGCGACAGGGCTGGGTGACAGGGGTGCACGTTGGTATCGGGGAGCTCAAGATGGACAGGCCATGGGCTCCTTTCACCGCCGTCATCTCTTCCCTCACATCCCTCCTCTGTTGGCACGTTGAAACACCTGAATTGTCCTCCAGGGAAGGCGCTTGTGAGAATGGTCGAGGGGCACCAGAGGCAGAACATCCCTCCGGGCTCAGTACTGCGTGTTCAGCCTCTCCTGGCTTGTCCCGGGGAGCATCCTTGCTGGCAGCAGGAGCACTTCTTCTGGGGACAAAGACC
>NW_020915224.1:0-323 GCF_003984885.1 Neopelma chrysocephalum | reverse complement strand
TTACTAACAGTTTTCCAATGCACTGAGCTTGAAAGAAAATAAATTCAACAAGGTAAAACACTGCAGCTTAAATGTTTAATGCTTATTTTGAAAAAAATTATTTCCAGCATAATTAAAAAAAACAAACCATAAACAAAAAGCCACAACACAGTATAACATACCTGGCACAAACAGTACACAATTTTGCTCAAGGACTTTTACCCAACCAGTCATCTGAATCTTTGGAAGAAAAATATCCAGTGAGAGCCTTTAAAGAAAAAAAAGAAAAAACAAAAACAGGTTTGTCTGAAAACAAGGTACAGACAGATCTCACCTGCAGTCCT
>NW_020915223.1:0-645 GCF_003984885.1 Neopelma chrysocephalum | reverse complement strand
CCATATAATTCTATTACATTATTGTATTAGATTGTAATTAGACATAGATATATAATGATAATTCTTAGTACATTATAATATTATATGAACATACAATAATTATATGTAGTTATATATTTATAATTAGAATATTAGATTTTAATTAGATATAAGTATACAATATAATAATTATATGTAGTATATATTTATAATATTAGATTTTAATTAGATGTAATTATACAACATACCATTATATTAATTTGTTTAGACAGTTTAGAAGTATGTAAGTGTATCTCATAATTCATATTATGTAACACAATAATCACAAGGGAGATACAGAACAATCTACTCCAATATATCAACAACTTGTTATCGGCGGAGGAGTATGGACAAATGCTCATAGGCCATTATGGTCGGCAAAATGTCAGCTTTATTAGAGGAAAGACAGCTTATATACTGCTTTTGACACACAGACATGGGATTCTTTCCCAGGCAGGCTACATTGGATACATAAGGAAAACATACTGTCTTGTACAGTACTAATTGGACCACAGCAGGTGGCCATAAAACTTGTTGACCTGCCAAAAGAACTCCTCCTTCACCTTGGCACAAGGCCTGAAGCCATATTAGTGGCGGAGTATTTTTTACTGTCTGCACCCAGCCATG
>NW_020915222.1:0-480 GCF_003984885.1 Neopelma chrysocephalum | reverse complement strand
AGAGTCCCTGCCCAGCACAGCGCCCTGGGCTGCAGGACCCTGCTCTGTCCCACAGCCCTGGGCACCCCTGGCTGCACCCCCGGCTTCACAGCTCTTCCAAACTGCTCCAAAACAGCCCCTGCTCACCCATCCCATCAGCTGGGGCTGGGCCAGCTTTAGGAGATGCCTCCAGGAGCTGCCCCTCCACTGCCCTGCAGCCACAGACTCACCGTGTGCAGCCCTGCCAAGATTCCTCCTGCAGGGAGCTCTCAGCCATCCTGCCAGTGCTGAGCCCCTGGAAGCTCTGTGTGTGCCCTGCTGGTGTCCCTGAGCTGCCCTGGCAGTGCCCTCAGCCCTGCTGGGCTGTGCAGAGGAGCTGCTCACCAGCAGAGCTGTCTCTTTGAAGCTCTTCTTGCTTGCCAGGAGCTCCCTGTGTGCCAGGAGCCTGGCCCAGCTCAGCAGCACAGCAACAGCCCCAGGCATTTCATGACCCTCGGGGGG
>NW_020915221.1:0-544 GCF_003984885.1 Neopelma chrysocephalum | reverse complement strand
TGGAAAAGCGGGGAGTTAAAGGGTTAGATTTAAAAAAGGATTTACCAGAATTGCTTAAGGTGGGGTTTGCGAAAGGGTGTTTTGTGGACCCCAATACGGTCTTTGACGAAGGTGAATGGAAACGGTATGGGGATAAGTTGTGGGAGGATTTATTGAATGACGATAAAGTAGCTAAAAAGTTAGGCAAGCAGTGGCAGGCTGTTTCTAATGCTTTGCAACAACATAAAGCCGAGCAGCAGGCTGCTCCAGCCGCTGCGCAGCGTTTGGGAGACATCGGCAATCCTTTCGTTGCTGAGTCTCCGTGCCCGCTGCCTCCCTCGACAAATGTTGTACATATACCGTCTGAATCCCAAAGGCAGGCTTTTATTACTCCCACTGCCCCTTCCCTAGAGTTCCCTAGCCCGTCCCCTGAGTCCCAGCAGATCTCGTCTACCGGGGCTGCGTCACTCCCCTTACCCGATACATCGAGTACTGTCGCGGCAGAGCGACGAAAGCTCTGGCAAGGCATTGCCCCAGACGCTTTGCAAGCGGGAGATAAAGAAGC
>NW_020915220.1:0-778 GCF_003984885.1 Neopelma chrysocephalum | reverse complement strand
CCAACCCTAACCTGAACCCTAAGCCTAACGCTATACCCTAACCCTAAACCTAACCCTAACCCGAACCCTAACCCTTACCGGAATCCTAAGCCTAACCCGAACCCTAAGCCTAACCCGAACCCTAACCCAAACCTGAACCCGAACCCTAACCCGAATCCTGAGCCTAACCCGAACGCTAAGCCGAACCCTAATCCTAAACCTAACCCTAACACTAAGTCTAAGCCTAAGCCTAAACCCAAACCCTAACCCGAAACCTAACCCTAAACCTAAACCGAACTCTAACCCTAACCCTAAACCGAACCGTAACCCTAAATCTAACCCTAACCCTAACCCTAACCCTAACCCTAACCCTAACCCTAACCCAGCACTTTGTGAGCCTCGCTTGGCCCTACTCGCGCAGCCGGGGCTCTCGGTCCTGGCGCCTCCGGTCTGGAAGGAATCCTCGACCGTATCCGATTTTGACCCCCAGCCGGGAGCGGGCCCGCAGCTGCGCCGGCTTGCGAACGATGGCTCTTTTTGACGAGAAGGAAGGGCCTGACCCTCCGGCTCTCGCCTGCCCTTTCTGCGCCTAGCTCGGCTCTACGCGCGCAGCAGGGTCTCCGGGCTCCGGTGCCTCTGGTCTGGGAGGAATGCTCGACCGTATCCGATTTTGGACCCCGGCCAGCACCGGCCAACCCGCCGGCCCGCGAACAACGACCCTTTTTGCCCAGAAGGAGGGGCCTGACCCTCCGGCTCTCGCCTGCCCTTTGTGCGCCTCGCTCGGCTCTACGCGTGCAGA
>NW_020915219.1:0-624 GCF_003984885.1 Neopelma chrysocephalum | reverse complement strand
CTTGGGGGTTCCTTCTGCCCAAGTCCATCTCTAGAACTCACTGGGCACCCTGTGACCATAAAAACCTCCAGAACACCAAGATTCAGCCCAGAAAAACCCAAACCACTGAGATTCAGGAAACAACCACTCAGAAAGAGCGAGATGAATCCCCTCCCATACTGTAAAAAGTTAAGATTCAACCAAAAAATACTCCCAAATATGAAGCTTAGCCCAAAAAATCTCTCTCCGAAGTTCCCCCTCTCTGGTCTCTGCCCTCTAGAGTTTGGGGGGTCTCCCCTGTTCAGGATGCTGGGGGTCCCACTTAGGGATGCTGGGAGTGTTGGGGGTCCCAAGGGTCCATTCCCCTGTGACTCTCGCCTTCCGAGTGCCGCATTCCCAGACATTCCCCCTCTCCAGGGTTTCCACTTTGTTGTCCCAGGGATCCCAGGGGTCCCCACTGTCCTACTGTGCTGCTCTGAAGCAGCAGAGTAGTTGGAGAACAGATGGTGGTAAAGTGTGGTCTGTGCCAAGTGTTTTAGGACTCTTTGGCCCAAAGAAATGTCTGTGCCCTGAGAACATTGGATCCAGCAGCCCCCAGCACCCCACAGGAAGTTGGGAGCTCAGGGGGCCACCTCCCTTTGCCAA
>NW_020915218.1:0-1726 GCF_003984885.1 Neopelma chrysocephalum | reverse complement strand
CGGACCCTCCGCGCCGGTCGGTGAGTGACCGCCCCGCCCCGCCCGGGCCCCGCAGCTCCCGCCCGCCCTCCGGGGCCCTGCCGGGCCGTGGGGGCCCCCGCCGCACCGGAGAGGGGCCCGCTGACCCCGCCCCGGGACCCCCCCCCCCCGGCGCCCGGGACCCCCCCCGGCACCCCCCCCGGCCTTCCCCGCCCCTCCCCGGCCCCCCCCCCCCACCCCGAGAGCCCCTGGGAGCGTCCCTGAGCCCCCTCAGCCCTGTGGGAGACCCCTTGAGATTCCCTTTCCCCTGAGATCCCCTTTCCTCCCTCCTTTTCCTGCCCTCCCCCGCTCTGAGACCCCCCGGGGGCTTCTCCGAGCCCCCTCAGCCCTGTTGGAGACCCCCTGAGATTCCCTTTCCCCTGAGATCCCCTTTTCCTCCTCCTTTTCCTGCCCCTCCACACCCTGAGAGCCCCCAGGACCTTCCTTAGACCCCCCCTAAGCCTCCCCCCTTCCCTCCACCTTTCCTACCCTTCATCCCACCCCGTCCTGAGAGACCCCACAACCCCCCCTGGGCCTTCCCAGCCCCATGTGAGACCCCCCAGGCCCTGAGACTGCCCCTTCCCTCACCTTTTATATCCTTCTCGCCCCTGCCAAGAGCCCCCGGGACCCTCCCTGGGCTCCCCCAGCCATATATGAGACCCCCTTTCCCTCCCCTTTCCTGTCCCCCCCTCCTGAGAGCCCCCCAGACCCACCCTGGACCCCCAGGACCTGAGACCCTTCCCCTTCCCTCTGCTTTTCTGCCCCCACCCCCCAATCCTGAGAGCCCCCCCAGACCCTCCCTGGGCCCCTCCAGCTCCATGTGAGACCCCCTGAGCCCCTCTTCCTTTCCTGTCCCCCTCCCCATCCTGAGAACCCCTAAGACCTTCCCTGGACCCCCAGACCCTGAGACCCCCCCCTCTTCCCCTTTCCCTTTTCTGTCCACCCCAAATCCTGAAATCCTCCAAGACCCTCCCTGGGTCCCTCCAGCCCTGTGGGAGACCCCCTGAGCCCCCTTTCCCTCCCTTTCCTGTCCCCCCCCTCCTGCCTGAGAGCCCCCAGGACTCTCCCTGGACCCCCAGACCCTCAGCCCTTCCTTCTTTCCCCCTGTGTTCTGCCCTTCCCATTCTGAGAGCCCCCCAGACCCTCTCTGGACCCCCAGGACCTGAGACCCCTCCCCTTCCCTCCTCTTTTCTACCCTCCCCCTCCCAATCTTGAGGGCCCCCAGGGACTGTCCCTGGGCCCCCCCAGCCCTATGTGAGACCCCCCAGGCCCTGAGCCCCCTTCTGTCCCCCTGCCTTTCCCAAGAGCCTCAGGGGTGCCTCTAAGCCCCTCCTTATCCCCCCCACTTTTGTACCCCCCACCCATCCTGAGAGCCCCCAGGATCCTCCCTGGGCCCCCCCAGCCCTATGTGAGACCCCCTGAGGCCCCTTCCCCCCCCCCTTTCCTGCTCTCCTCACCCCCCCAGCCTGATGCAGCATCCAGACTTCTCATCCCCCCCACCCCTGAGCCTCCCCCCGGAGCCTCCAGCCCTGCCTGCAGTGGGGTGGGGGGGCCCTGGGCAGCCCCCCCAACCCTCTCTGGGCTCCACACCAACCCCTCAACCCGGGGGGGGCCCAGGGGGGTCCCAGGAGGGTGAGGGCTGAGCCAGTTCCCTGTATCCGATTCACTGTTTCCTCTTTTTGCTGTGAAAGGAAGAGAAATCCCCAGC
>NW_020915217.1:0-3211 GCF_003984885.1 Neopelma chrysocephalum | reverse complement strand
GGGGCACCTGCTACTCAAAAGGCACCCATCTCACCCCAAAAGGTGCTGCAACCCCCCTAAACCTACCCACAGTCCCCTAGGACCACCAAACAAAATCAAAGCCCACCCAGGACCCCAACTAACCCCTTTTTTGAGGGACTTCTCTGGGCACTGGTGGTGCTGGGAGCCCCCTTGGCTGCGAGTGAGGAGCTCTCGGGCGAGCGAAGGGTGGGAAGGGGGAGATTGGTAGGAAAAGGAGGGTCAGCGGGGACAAACGCTGTGGTGGGACCCCAAACTGAGTGGGAGGGGAGTGGGACTCCCCAAAAGTGGAGGGGGAGGGGCACTGAGGTTTGGGGGATGATAAAAAATGGATGGAAGATGTCAGCAGAGAGGGGAAAGGGCAGGGTAGGACCCTCAAATTGAGCATGAGTAGGCTGAGGATGGGGGTGATGATGTGGAAAGGGTCAGAGAGACAGGAAAAAAAGTGGGGGTTGGGACTGCAAAACTGTTCGGGGGGGCTGGGGATTGAGGGGACCATGGAAAAGTGGGAGGAATAATGAGAAGGGTGGAAAAGGAGGGGTGGTCTGGCGGGAGAGACGGCCCCATGAGGGTCTTTGGGCACCAAGTTTGGGAAAGGGGGTTGGCCCCCTGAGCTCCAAACTTCCTGTGGGGTGCTGGGAGCTGCTGGATCCAATCTCAGCCTTGGATTATGACAACACTTTCAGTTTAGAGGACTTACAGAGGTGTGACTAAACCACTTTTGTCCCCCAGGTTTTAATGATGGCAAAACAGATCTACTGATAGAAATTATTTAGGGATACAAATGATCAGACAAAAGATCTTCATCACAATTATTTACTGCACAATACAAACACTAAAACTACCAGGAGTACAGGATAAGATAGGACAGTGCTCTACACTAAAGCAATTGTTGAAGCAATTCTACTCAAGTTGGCACAAAAGCAAGAATTCTTAAGTAGAGATGGATGGAACTCCCCCAGACCAACGCTCGTGGGGAGATCTCTGCTCTCAACCTCCAGGACTGACCTTGGGGGGTCCCCAGCCAAGGCAAGAATCTCCACACACCCCCCAAGAAGGGTTCTGTTGGCAGAAGCTGCCCCTGGGAAAGGGGACTGGCCCTTTTGGTCGAAAGGGATGGACTGACAGTCACTGGACTCCAGGGGTTGCCTCATCATCAGGGGCTTCATTCGGGGTGGAAGCAGCGGTCAAAGCTCTTCCCGCAGTCGGGGCACTGCTAGGGATTCCCTTACTGGTGGGTCTGTTGCTGTGAGGTCATGTAAGAGCTGCGGGTGAAGCTCTTCCCACAGTCCCCACACTTGTAGGGCCTCTCCCCGGTGTGGATGCGCCGGTGCCTGATGACGTGGGAGTTCTGGTTGAAGCCCTTCCCGCAGTCGGTGCAGCGGAAGGGCCTCTCATCCCTATGCGTCCGCTCATGCCTGAGGACATTCGGACTGGTCCGAAACCTCTTCCCACAATCCAAGCACTTGTAGGGCCGTTCCCCAGTGTGGATGCGATGGTGTTTGCGGAGGGTGGAGTTGTCACTGAAGCTCTTCCCACATTCCCCACACGTGTAGGGACATTCTCCAGTGTGGATGTGCTGGTGGATGCGGAGGGTTGAGCTATGGCTGAAGCTCTTCCCACATTCCCCACACGTGTAGGGCCGTTCCCCAGTGTGGATGAGCTGGTGGGTGCAGAGGTTGGAGCTCTGGCTGAAGCTCTTCCCACATTCCCCACACGTGTATGGACGTGCCCCAGTGTGCATGTGCTGGTGTCGGATGAGGCTGGAGCTCTTCTTGAAGCTCTTCCCACATTCCAAGCACCTGAAGGGCTTCTTCCTGCTGGGAGGCTGCTCAGGGACCACCAGGTCACAGCTCCGCCTCAAGCTCTGGACGCCTTCCCGGCACAGGCTGGCTCTTTCCTCCTCAGAGCACCCTGGGTTGGCTTTGGAGCCCCTCCAGTGGGGGGATCTCCGGCCCTTTTCCTCCCCGCTGCCTTCCTGCACCCTGGAGACCTTCAAAACGGCCTCTCCCACCAGGGTCTGCCAGGGGGATTGGTCCTCTGGGCTCTCCGTCCTCAGCTCCGGGCCTGGGGCAGGAAGCAAGAAGGACAGGGAGGGGATTTGCCTCCGGCCCAGAGGGAAGGCCAAGGACATCCCCCCAACTCCGGCCCCGGCAGGACGGCGGCGGCAGCAAGGTTGTCCTGCCGCCGGGGGCCATGCTCGGCTGCCAGAGCCAGCACAACACCGGCCCAAAGGGCCACTGACTTCCTCCTCACCTGCCTGGGGGGCCCGCGGCATCTTCCTCTTCCTTGCAGCCTCCTCCTCCATCCGCCCAAGCTTTGGGAAGGACAAATCCTGATGGGGAGAAAAACAAGGGCTGAGCGCGTTGGCTTGGGGGTTCCTCCTGCCCAAGTCCATCTCTAGAACTCACCAGGCATCCTGTGCCCATAAAAACCTCCAAAACACCAAGATTCAGCCCAGAGAAACCCAAACCAATGAGAGTCAGGCAAGAAGACCCTCAGAAATAGCAAGAAGACCCTCGCCACCTCAAACTGCAAAAAGTTGAGATTCAGCTAAAAAATACACCAAAATATGAAGATTCAGCCCAAAAAAAGGTGATGGGGACTGAATTTAACCCTCCAGCAGGAAAGTTGGTTGATTTCAAGCTCGTCTTCAAGGAGCACCCTGCGATTGGAGCCTGGGCTCTAATTAACCTCTCCTGTGCTCCCAAACAGCAGGAGCTGTATGGGCAAGGGACAAACTCTGTGATCCCTGTCAGTGTCCATGGCCCCTGTCAGTGTCCTTCAGGGAAATTGGGAGGAGGAAATGAAGAAACCAGTTTGGAACTAAACTGGTGTTAAAGTGCAAAAAACTCCTTCCATGGAAATAAAACTTAGTTTTTCCTGGGCTGAACGAGCTGATTCAGGAATGAAGGACTGGGACTTCTGTGGACACTTGTGCTGGTTTCTTTGGACACTTGTGTTCCTTCAGAGAGCCCCTGGAAACACTCTGCTGTTCACTCCCAGTGCCACCAGTGCCTGGGTCCTGTCTGCAGCAGCAGATTGCAGTGGGATGGGAGAAATGCTTATCTGAGCCTCTGGGCTGGACACAGGCACAGCCTGACCCTGAACCCAAGGGAAACAAAGACAAATTCCACAGCTTTAGCTGGACCAAGTCTGGGGGGTTTTCCTGAGGGCAGCACTACACCAGACT
>NW_020915216.1:0-1732 GCF_003984885.1 Neopelma chrysocephalum | reverse complement strand
AGCTGCAAGCCAAAAATCAGGATCTGCAAGAAGAGCTGTCTACCCTGCGTGGGAAGTGCGAGAACCTGGCGATGGACAAATGCCAGCTGCAAGAAGAGCTGGCAAAACTCCGACATCATTTGGAGACCAATGTGGTGGATCGCAGCCAACTAGAACAATGTAAAAGAGAGGTGGAAGAACAAGCTGAGCAGGTGTTATAGGTTATAATTTGAGAGAGAAATTTTTCCTTCCCTGCTTCCCTGTAAGACAAACGGGAGCACCAAGCAGGGAAGGGGGAAGGGAAGAGGCAATTAGCCTCACAAAGGATTTAGCCAACCTGGCTACATTCCTGGCTAATGGCCGATTGGGAGGCTGGCTCTGCTCGGACGGGAGGGAGGCAGCTCTGCGGGGCCCTCTCAGGAGGACGGAGACAGGGTCTGTGTGCGGAACATTTTAAAGAGAAAGCCTGGAAGCCTGTTTTGCCAGACTGCCTGCCCTGGCCAGCGTGGACTGCTGATTCCAGCTTGGCCTGAGAGTTGCCTCTTGGCCCCGGCCCGAATCTGCTGTGTTTCATCGGAGAGTCTCTGTGCTCGCTAGGAGGGAAAGGGAGCTTCTTGAGATGACACCACCTGGGAACCACAGTGAGTCCCTAGAGGCAGACTGCCTTCCTACCTTTTTTCCCTCCATTTTGAGGGGTGGGGGGGGGGTTCCCCATCCTCCTTTCGGCTCCTCCCGTGGTCTGAGACCGGCCCCAGGCCCCTTTTTCCCCGTGGTGGCCGCCGGTGACCCGGCAGCGCCCCCTGCCGACCACACCAGAGAACTGCAGGCACTGCACCTTCAGTGACCTGGCGGCGCCCCCTGCCGACCACACCAGCGAACTGCAGGCACTGCACCTTCAGTGACCCGGCAGCGCCCCCTACCGACCACACCAGCGAACTGCAGGCACTGCACCTCTGCGACCCAACAGCGCCCCCTGCAGGCCACGATTAGGACTGCGCTAATAGGACAGAGAAGTATTTACCAGACTTTGCTTTTCTAGGACCACTGTATAGTTTTGTTGTGTTCTGTTACTGTTCTTAACTGTTTTGCTAACATACACATATCTTTTAATAAAGGGTTGTTATCTCTTCTGTTTTTCCACACTTCCTCGAGTAAAGCCCCATAAATTTTAAATCCACAATTGCTGAGAGAGAGGAGTTTTGTTTTGTCCCATAACTCATCCTCTTTAGCAAACCTCCCAGTCTTTTCAGACTGAGACAGCAGGAAATGAGACAAAAACTCCAAGAAGTCAATGAGATTTGCAAGTAAGTGAATTTCTCCCCAGTGTCCACAGGCACCACGTAAACTTCTGTTGTGGCCATGGTTTTGGGTCTTTTTCTTTTGCTCCTGTATTCTGTGTGTTAGTGCTGTCCTTCTGTCTTTGCTGAAGGCAGTGGCAGAAGGCAATCTGGTTGGGCAGGAGTGCTGTCATGGGTGTGGAATGTGCTGGCAGGGCCCTGAATCCAAAGGCTGCCCAAGGCAGATTCCCACTTGGCAGTGCTTGGGGGGGATCTCTGTCCGCTGCTCTGCTTCTCGCTGCTCATCCTTGAATGGGTTTGGCAACTTCCAGCTCTCATGGCCAGACCTACAGGTGCTGCTTTGTGCTTGCAGGGGGGGAAGGTGCTCAGAAAAGGAGTCCCTTAAATGACAGGGGTGGGGGTGAGGGAGTGGAGGTGGGGGATGCTCTTCTTGTCTTTGAAGAATCCTTTTCCAT
>NW_020915215.1:0-1874 GCF_003984885.1 Neopelma chrysocephalum | reverse complement strand
CCAGGAGGGCCAACGTGTCCTGGGGGCATCAGGGAGGGGATTGTCCCACTCTGCTCTGCCCTGGGGCGGCCTCCCCTCAACATTGGGGCAGTTTGGGGGGACACAATGGAACAAAACCATTGGAGAGTGTCCAAAGGAGGCCACGAGGATGGGGAAGGGTCTGGAGGGGCCTTATGAGGAGCAGCTGAGGGCACTTGGTTTGTTCAGCTGGAGAAGAAGAGACTGAAGTCAGACCTCATTGGGGTCTTCAACATCCTCCTGGGGGGCAGCTCCGATCTCTGCTCTTTGTGAGCAGGGACAGGACCCTGGAACAGCTGGAGCTGTGTCAGGGCAGGGTCAGGTTGGATCTCAGGGGAAGGTTCTTCCCCCAGAGGGTGGTTGGCTCTGCCCAGGCTCCCCAGGGTTTGGTCACGGCCCCAAGGCTGCCAGAGCTCCAGGGTTGTTTGATCAGTGCTCTCAGGGACAGGGTGGGATTGTTGGGGTGTCTGTGCAGGCCCAGGAGCTGCACTTGATGGGTCCCTTCCAGCTCATTATAGCCTCTGATTCCACGTTGCTCTTTAGGATCTGATCAGGTGTCATGGGCAGGCCAAGCCCCTCCTGCCAGGTGTTATTTTCCATCTCAAAGGCAAAGCCACAAACAGCTCTGCTGGGAACACCAAACATGCTGCTCCTTGGCTTCTGTGCTCTTAGCACAGGATGAACTGGCTCCAGCAGCCCCTCACCTGCAGCCCTGGGAGCACCAGACTCTCCCACGCTGCCAGAGAGGCTCCAGAACATTCCATGCCAAGGATTCCCGCCAGGAGCACCCTCTGTGCCCCTCAGCTGTGCCACCAGCCAGGCCCTACCTGCTGCTGCCACCACGATGTCGGCACGGATCATGTGCTGCTTCAGCTGCTCCTTGGGGGTGTAGCGGTGGGAGATCGTGACCGTGGCATCACCTGGGAGAGGGATTCCATGGAGCTTTAATTCCCAAACCCAGCCAGTTCTCTGCATCTTCCCCTTCCAGACCACCCCTGTGTTTAGCAGGAACATCAGGGCCTGCTGACAAACCCCAGGGAACAGCCTATGGAGTCAGAGGGAAGGACTTGGGATGGAAGGGGACAAGGACTTGATGAAGGAGGCTCCAAAATGTTACAAGAAGGCTCAGGGAAGACCTTATTGGTCTCTACAACTTCCTGACAGGAGGCTGGAGCCAGCTGGGTGTCGGGCTCTGCTCCCAGGGAACAAGGGACAGGAGAAGAGGAAACAGGAAGGGGAAGTTTAGGTTGGATATTGAGGAAATTCCTTCAAGAAAAGGGTTGTTAAACACTGGAACAGGCTGCCCAGGGAAATGGTGGAGCCACCATCCCTGGAAGTGTTCAAAAAACATGTGGATGTGGCACTTGAGGACATGGTTTAGTGGTGAACATGGTGCTGGTTGATGGTTGGGCTTGATGACCCTTAAGGTCTTTTCCAACCTTAACAATTTTAGGACCATGTGCAGAATTAACTCCCCAGCCTTGGCCAGGTTCCTGAGGAACCCCTGGGATGGCTCTAGGAGCCTGAAGAGGGCAGTGGGACAGGTTTCCTACCTCCGGGCCGCTCGTGTTTGCCGTCGGTGTGGAGCAGCATCGCGATGGGCATCCCCACGTTCTTCGACCTCCCGGCCACCACCACGTTCTTGCCCAGCGTTGGGATCCCTGCAGAGGGCAAGATCAGAGAATCATGGAGTATCCTGAGTTGGAAGGGACCCATCAGGATCATCAAGTGCAGCTCCTGGGCCTGCACAGACACCCCAACAATCCCACCCTGTCCCTGAGAGCACTGATCAAATAACCCTGGAGCTCTGGCAGCCTTGGGGCCGTGACCAAACCCTGGGGAGCCTGGGCAGTGCC
>NW_020915214.1:0-653 GCF_003984885.1 Neopelma chrysocephalum | reverse complement strand
GGCTGTTCAGGATTTTGGGGTGCTCAGGATATTGGGGTGTTCAGGATATTGGGGAGCTCAGGATTTCAGGGTTCTCAGGAGTTTGGGGTGTTCAGGAGTTTGGGATGTTCAGGATTTTGAGGTGTTCAGGGTTTTGGGGTGTTCAGGATTTTGAGGTGTTTGGGTTTTTGGGCTGTTCAGGATATTGGGGAGCTCAGGATTTTGGGATGTTCAGGATTTTGAAGTGTTCAGGATTTTGGGGTGCTCAGGTTTTTGGGGTGCTCAGGATTCTGGGGTGCTCAGCTTTTGGGGTGTTCAGGTTTTTGGGCTGTTCAGGAGTTTGAGGTGCTCAGGGTTTTGGGGTGTTCAGGATTTTGAGGTGTTTGGGTTTTTGGGCTGTTCAGGATATTGGGGTGCTCAGGATATTGGGGTGTTCAGGAGTTTGGGGTGTTCAGGATTTTGAGGTGTTTGGGTTTTTGGGCTGTTCAGGATATTGGGGAGCTCAGGATTTCAGGGTTCTCAGGAATTTGAAGTGTTCAGGAGTTTGGGATGTTCAGGATTTTGGGCTGTTCAGGATTTTGGGGTGTTCAGGTTTTTGGGCTGTTCAGGATTTTGGGGTGCTCAGGGTTTTGGGGTGATCAGGATATTGGGCTGCTCAGGATTTTGGGGTGATC
>NW_020915213.1:0-887 GCF_003984885.1 Neopelma chrysocephalum | reverse complement strand
TCCAGAAGGAAACAGTCAGTGACCTACTGAGCTGCTTGGATCCCCACAAGTCTGTGGGACCAGATGGGATCCACCCAAGGGTGATGAGGGAGCTGGCAGAAGAGCTCCCCAAGCCTCTCTCCATCATCTACCAACAGCCCTGGCTCACTGGGGAGGTCCCAGATGATTGGAAGTTGGCCAATGTCACACCAATCCACAAAAAGGGCCGGAAGGAGGACCCGGGAAACTCCAGGCCCATCAGCCTGAGCTCAGTGCCTGTCAAGGTTCTGGAGCAGATCATCCTCAGTGCAGTCCCACAGCACCTCCAGGATGGACAAGGGATCAGACCCAGCCAACACGGGTTTAGGAGGGGCAGGTCCTGTCTGACCAACCTGATCTCCTTTTATGATCAGGTGACCCACAGGGTGATCAGCCATTGGAATGGGCTGCCCAGGGAAGTAGTGGATTCTCCATCCCTGGAGATTTTTAAAAAGAGACTGGATGTGTCACTTAGCACCATGGTCTAGTAACCCCAGCAGTAGTGGATCAAGGGTTGGACTTGATGATCTCGGAGGTCCCTTCCAACCCAGCTGATTCTATGATTCTATGATTAGTTTCATGTAATTAATTTAATATAATGAAGTCAAAACTTTTAATCTTTGTAGTCTGTTTTGACCCCGGTAGGGACTTTCCATCACATATCCTGAGTCTCTGTTAGTCTCTTCTTTACCTTCTGGTTTCTGTAAAATATCCTCGTGGTCCATAAATTGTGCATGCTCAATTTCCAACTTCAACAACACATCTTTCTCTCCCTATCAGAGTTACTTGATCAAAAATGTAAGTTTCAGTATTTTCCCAAGTTGTGCTCCCACAAAAGCAGCTCATTTCAAATGCTGCTGAATGCAAGC
>NW_020915212.1:0-764 GCF_003984885.1 Neopelma chrysocephalum | reverse complement strand
CAGTGCTAAATCCATGGAAATGCTCTGGGCAGCTGCAAGGAGCATTTAGTGTCTCACTCTGGGAGGGGAGAGATGAAAAGGTGAGGAGTGTGTCAATCTGTTCTATGGACATGGATTCCTGGATATTTGGGCAGTTTTTCTGTAGGAGAACAGTTGAGTGTGATGCTCCTCCCGCTCCAAGCTGCCAGCACAGGGCAGCTGAGCACAGGACTGATGGGCAGAGCAGCTCTTCTCTCTGCACTGAGGGACTGTCCTGTACCCCTCAGAAGCCACAAGACTTTACCTGCAGTGCAATAGAGATGTCAGGGATTTCAAACCTTCACAACCACTCCTAACTGTAGCAGGTTCTAGTGGGTGAACAAATACAAAGAATTCCCTCAGCTCAGTCCTTCAATTGGGCTAATTACAGATAGTAAAGCTGAGAAACTCTTTGATGTATCACGAGTGCATTTAATTTGAGATCACCCTGCATTCCAAGTTCCCTCTCCAGCAGAGAAAGAATGAGTCCCTGGGAGCCCATCACAGAGTTCCTGCTTCCAATGGCCCCCTCAGGCAGCAAAAGCCAGAGCTCAGAGGAGGGAGCTGCAGGGAGGTCTGAGTGAGGAGAGAGAGCCTGAGAGTGGGGTGGTTGTGAGACATGTAATGTTTGGCTGCAGAAGCCTGGTCTAACTCAGCACTGACTTTTTTCCTCCTCAACAGATCAAAATACCCTGGGGAAGGAGCAAATGTCCAACAGCAGCTCCATGGCCCAGTTCCTCCTCCTG
>NW_020915211.1:0-301 GCF_003984885.1 Neopelma chrysocephalum | reverse complement strand
CTGCCCATGGCAGGGGGTGGAATGAAAAGACCTTTAAGGTCCCTTCCAACCCAAACCAGTCCATGATTCTATACAGATAAATACACACAAGACCATTTATTCTACTACTTCAGACTAATGAAATCTAAATTCAAAGCTCTCAAAAATTGTCCTTGGTTCATTTTACATTTCAACAAATTGCTCCTCCAGGAAAGCTTCCCCCGAAAGCAGGAATGCTGCCCAAATCACCCTGGAATTCCAAGTCAAGGTCACTGTGCCACAGCTCAGAATCCAAACTCAGTTCAAGAGAACACATTGTTTG
>NW_020915210.1:0-724 GCF_003984885.1 Neopelma chrysocephalum | reverse complement strand
GCGGCGGCAGCAGCGAGGACGAGGCGCCCCGGGAGCGGCGGCCGCGGGACGGCAGCCCCGGAGCCCGCAGGCCCGGCAGGCCCGGCGGGGCCGCGGCGGGGCCCGGAGCGGGCGGAGGGGCCCGCGGGCAGAGCGTGGTGATCTGCGAGCCCGAGCACAGCAAGGAGCGCATCGTGAGCCGGGGCGGGCAGGGAGGGGGGCACTCCCGGGGTCCCTTTGTACCCCCGTAACACCCCTGTCGCACCCCCTCTCTGTGCCTCCACCTGCATCCCCCCGTGCCCTCTCCCCCGCCCCCCCTTCCCACCCCCCTGCATCCCCTTAACCCCCCCCTGTATCCCCTTAACACCCCCCTGCAAACCCTTAACACCCCCCTGCAACCCCTTAACACACCCCTGCACCCCCTTTGCACTCCCCTACACACCCCTGCATCCCCTTAACACCCCCCTACACCCCCTTACACCCCCCTGCATCCCCCCTTACACCCCTATTGCCCCCCATTTGTGCCTCCTGTGCCCTCCCTGCACCCCTTAAAGCCCCCCCTTGTTCCACCCTGTCCCTGCTGCCCCCATGTCCTCCATGTCCCCCAGGTCTCCCACATCCCTGATGTCACTCCTGTTCCCCACATCCCAGACATCCCGTGCCACCCACCCCCCCATGTTCCAGATGTCCCCCATGTCCCCCACATCCTCTGTGTCCTCCACGTCCCAGTCCCAGATGTCCCTGT
>NW_020915209.1:0-751 GCF_003984885.1 Neopelma chrysocephalum | reverse complement strand
GTTTGCCTTTGCTTAAGGCAGGACTCATCCAAACTGTCCTCCCTAACATATTCCTCATATGGACCACAGGAATTTTATCCCCTTCAATGGAACATAGAGGTTTTTTTTGGGCAGGGCCAGTTCAACTGGTAGAGTTACCTAACTAGGTTTGTGTGATGCCTTAAAGCTTTCTGGAAATTTTTTTTTTTTTTAAATTTTAAAAGTAGTTGTGTAGTAAATGTAGATGTTAATGTAGCTGTATTATATGCTACTCTTTAGCACAATACTTTACACAGACCCAACCCTATGACCCCATTTGATATCAAACTTTCTAAATTCCTTTAGCATGTTTAGACTTCTTTTCAAGGTAGAACTGTAGAAAAACACCTCTATTGAACAACATCACACCCTAGGCCTGGACAACAAGATCCCACAAGAGACAAAGCAACCTTCAAGCCCAGAATTTTGGAGGCGCTCCAAGGACTGTCCGTGCTGTGAAGAAGAGAAAGATGAGGAAGAAGGGGTCCCAAAGACCCCAAACCCAATTCCCCAAGGGGTGTGTCGGGGGCAGAACTGGGCAGAACTGGGGTGTGGAGAGTTCTGGCATTGGACGGACCATCTTCTAAAACTGTAGAACCATTGCCTGGGAGGGCGCGTCGTGTGTGTTCTCCTGGGCCTGTGGGCCTGATGAAAGGACCTGCTCTTTTTAGCTGATCTTAGACACTTGTGGTGGTTTGGGCTAGGCCTTCCTTGGTGACCAGTTTGTAACCAA
>NW_020915208.1:0-339 GCF_003984885.1 Neopelma chrysocephalum | reverse complement strand
CGTGTCCAGCTGTCTTAGATACTTTGAAGAACAGACCCCTTCCCACCCGGGGCAGGTTGGGCGGGCTGGGGGAGGCCCCAGGGCACGTGGCAGCGTGTCACAGGGCCCTTTGTGACACGGTGGGCATGGCACGGGGCAGGGTGTCACAGGGCCCTTTGTGACACGGGATGACTTAGTACTGGTGCTGAGGTGGCCACGCCTCAGTGCTCCTCGGAGCGTGCGACGGTGCAGTCGGGACAGAGCGGTGTTGTGCGGTGCCCCCGTGCAGCCAACTCTTTCCTCGCTGATCCGGAGCGGTTTGGTGGTGTTTTTCTCTGTTGCGAGCGTCCTCGAGGCCGG
>NW_020915207.1:0-327 GCF_003984885.1 Neopelma chrysocephalum | reverse complement strand
GTGGCCCCAGCCCCAAAGATCCCTCTACTCACTGTCACTGAGGCAGGTCCTCAGGTTGCTGGCTCTGACCAGAGCTGGACAATGTGCTGTCATCTTCTGGGATACCTGAGTGAGCGAGACATAAAATGAGAGAGCATTTCTAAAGCTGTAGTGGATCCCTGCTCCTCCTGCTGCCTCCCCAAATTGCCTGGAAGGCTCCTCTCTTTCCAGCTGCTACTGAGACCACCCCTTCAAATACAATGGGTAAATGCTCAAACGCTGAGCTCTCAGTCATTTAAGGATTGCTCACAAGGAAAGCTGAAAACCTCTAAACCCCATCAGACTGCA
>NW_020915206.1:0-412 GCF_003984885.1 Neopelma chrysocephalum | reverse complement strand
CTTTATCTTGTGCCTTTTTGTTTTTTATTTTCCAGATGGGGCACAATCGGTCTCGAGGGGTAGCGGCTCAGCAGGGAGACGAGCGAGGTGAGAATTTTACTCCCGAACCGAATTTGGTGTTAGTTTTAGGATGTTCTCTATTTGTTCAATCTATACATATATGTTGTAAGTGTTTAATTTTTTTTCTAGGCGATACACAACCCTTTGCCTGTCTGCTGAATGTACCGAAGGTCCATTCGATAAGGTCAAGCTAAAGGAGCCCCAGACAGTCACCATGAGGCAGTACGTCAGCACAAGCCTCTGCATCCGTGTTCTTTTTGCAGCGGCCGTCTGTCCACTTAGCACGGTGTAGCATTGCTTTGGCATGCAGTCTGATGGGGTTTAGAGGTTTTCAGCTTTCCTTGTGAGCAAT
>NW_020915205.1:0-465 GCF_003984885.1 Neopelma chrysocephalum | reverse complement strand
TATCCCCATTTTCCCCCTGTTTCTCCTCCTCCCTCCCCTTCCCCCCCACCGTCTCACCTCAGGCCCGGCCGCCATCTTGGCCCTTCCTACGGGCGCCACTTCCGGCGGCGGCGCCCTGCGTCACTTCCGGTTCCGGCGGCGGCGCTGAGGGGGCTCGGGAGGTACCGGGGGGTACCGGGAGGTACCGGGGGGGGGGGCGTTGGGTGTCCCGGGAGGTTCTGAGGGATCCGGGGGGTTCAGGAGGTACCGGGGAGGAGGTTGGGGGATCCCGGGGAGGTTTGGGGGGTCCCGGGAGGTTCTGAGGGGTCCGGGGGGTTCAGGAGGTACCGGAAGGGGGTTGGGGGGTCCCGGGGAGGTTTGGGGAGTCCCGGGAGGTTCTGAGGGGTCCGGGGAGTTCAGGAGGTACCAGGGAGGAGGTTGGGGGGTCCCGGGGAGGTTTGGGGGGTCCCGGGGGGGTTTGGGGGG
>NW_020915204.1:0-2477 GCF_003984885.1 Neopelma chrysocephalum | reverse complement strand
TTCTAGACCCTCCCTGATGTCTCTGCACCAGCTCTGGCTGTTGCCATATGCACTTGGCCTTCTTACCTTGGATTCTGAGCCCCTGTGCCACAGGACATCCCTCCCAGAGCCCAGGCCCTTCTCCTGGGGGTCACTGCAGAGCTGAGCAGATCCAGGTCACCTCCCATTCCTCTGCCAACCCCCTGGGCCTGCTCTGGGCCCTGCAGGTCCTTGCCCTGCTCCCAAGGGCTGTGGGGGTGCTTAATGGTCAGGGCTTGGGGTTTAGAGCTCAGGGTTGGGATCAGGCAGAACTTTGGGAGGTTTGTTGTTCTGCTGGCAGTGTCTGGTTCATGATTAGGAGAAGAGGGTTTGGGGCTGGGTTAAGATTAAAGCTTGGCTTTTCATACAGGTAATGCAGGTTTGGGATTGGGGTGGGCATTAGAGGACAAAGAAGAGTCTGGATTTCTGGGTTTGGGCTTTTTCTGGCTTGAAATTAGAGCAGTGGGTTCCTTTCAATGGGAGGGGCAGCACTGTAGGGTAATGTTGGAGCTTGAGGTTACAAAGTGCGTAAAGGTCCATCAGGAGTGTTTGCACAGTCAGTGTTTCAGCACCCTCAGCATTCCCTGAACCTGGTTTTACCTCATCAAAATCTTTCATCTCTGTTGGTCAAACCCCACTTTCCCTTCCCAATTATCTTATCCCTTTTGTCCTAGTTCCTCCTAACCTCCTCAGAACTTTCATCAGGATGGGCTCAGCTTTGTGATGATGCTGTGCAACCTCATGGAATCAAGGAGCCACTGTGAAACTGCAGAACCTCATGGAATTACGGGACCATTGTGACCCTGGGGAAAGCCATGGAATCAAGAGGCCACTGGGACACTCCAGGGCCCCATGGAGCCAAAGGAACCTAGGGACAGTTGACAGCCTCCTGAAATAAAGGAGCCATTGTGACACTGTAGAAACACATGGAATCAGGAGGCCATTGTGGCACTGCAGGGCCTCTTGGAAACCAAGAAACCCTGGGCCAGAGTGGAATTTCATGGAATCAAGAGGCCATTGTGACACTGGGGAACCTCATGGAACAAAAGGAATGCAGGGACACTGTGGGACTTCATGGAATCAAGGGGCAGTTGTGACACTACAGGGCCTTATGGATCCATAAGAACACAGGGAAACTGTGGAATCTCATGGAACCAAGGGACATGCGGGGCCTCCTGGAACAAAAGGAACCCTGAGACATTTTGGAAGCTCATGGGAAAAAACGTTCATTGCAGCGCTGCAGGGCCCCATGGAAACAAAGGAACACAGAGACACTGAAATCTGGTGGAACTAAGGGGCCGTTTTGACAGGTGGGGCCTCATGGAAGAAAAGGAACCTTGAAACCTTTTGGAACCTCATGGAACCAAGGGACCATTCTGACCCTGAGGAACCTCATGGACTCAAGGGGCCATTCTGACACTGAGGAACCTCATGGACTCAAGGGGTCACTGTGACACTGCAGGGCCTCATAGAACCAAAGGAACCCTGAGACATCTCAGAGCCTTTGGTTGTGCTGCTCAGGCTGGGAGGCAGAGCCAGCTGATGGTGCTCCCTGCCACTGACCACCTCCCACAGACGCTCCTGTGTGGCCATGGAGGGGGCTCAGAGGGGCCCTGCCTTGTTCCAGAGCTGGGACATGGCTTTGGGGGCTGCTCTTGATCGATCTGTGGAAGTTCACTGAGGGCAAGAGAAGTCACTTGCAAGAGTTTTCCCTTTACCTGCTGTGTCCCCTGGGCTTGCAGAGCTCTGTTTGCCACTTCCCAGCAAGATTTAGTACTTAATCTCTGGGTGACTCCACCCTTGGCAGGATTCTGCTCCAGGGCTCCATTCCCTGCTGACTGGATGGGACGGGCTGTCCCTGCAGATCCTCTGTGCTCTCCTGCACTTCCTGATTTCCTACAGACAAGTCCTCACCTGCCATCAGAGCCCTCACAAGCTGCAGAGCCCCAGGCAGGTGACTTGGAGACCATTTGTCATCTCCATTGGCCATCGGCCACCAACACACAACATCTGAACCAGCCCTCAGTCCCTGAAGTCCCAGTGTGTCCCTGACCTCGCTGCACTGTCTCCATGGAGAAACAAGCAAAGCAATGAGACTTTTGAGAGTCTATTCCTTGGACTTCTTCTCGATACCAGTGTTAGGAAAAGACCTCAGCCTTCAGGAAGTGCCTGAAGGGGAACCTCTTTGCTGCTGGAACTGCTGTTGTGGAGCCCAGCCCTGTCCCAGCAGTGCCCAGGGCCTGTCCCTGCCTGTGCTCACAGGCCTGACCCACAGCAGGACAGTGACTGAGCTGCCAGAGCACTCAGGCCTTGGGCACGGACAGGAAAGGAGAGGGTGGGAGTGCAAAGAGAGCAGCTCTGAACAGACCCAGTTCTGGTGCTCCCTGGCAATGCTGGGACTCTTTTCCCCTTCACATCTGCAAACATGGAAATGCCCTCCAGCTTCAGGGGAGGTCTTG
>NW_020915203.1:0-661 GCF_003984885.1 Neopelma chrysocephalum | reverse complement strand
GGGGCTCCAGGGGAACCTGCTGGCACACAGCTGAAGGAAATCATGATCTTCCTTCTCTCAGCTGGGCACAGACACTTCTTTCAGCAGTGTCATTTCTCCAAACAGACACAGAGTTAAGTTCAAGAGTCCCCTTTTCATGTCCCATCATTAGACAGGAAACCCAGACAGTGCCCAGGAGGGATCTCCTTCACCTGCCCTGAGGGAAGGGACTCAGCTGAGTCAACAGAGGTGTCTCCTTGTGGCTCTGCAGACCTGGGGCCAGAAGGACACTCAGCTCCTTCCCCAGTCCCCATGGGCTGGGATTCCTCCTGCCCCACTTCAGTGGGCCCAAAACAGGCCCCTGCAAGTGACTCCTTGTCCCAGCTCCCATGGGAATGAAGGAAGACCAAAGCCAGGAGTGACCTGCTGGGACACAAAGCCCTGGTTGCTTCTGAGGGGCCAGAGGTGACCGAGATTCCTGCTGGGAACTGCAGGCTCCAATGGAGCAGTTCCTACGGACAGGGCAGCAGCTGTGGGATCTTCTTGGAGGCTGCTGGGACATTGCTTTGGCCAACTTCAGTGCAGAAGGTGCCCACATGTAGGACAGGGGAACCTGTCACTGTTCCTTCTGTCCTGGGCAGCCCCTAGAGGTGTTCAGGTGACCAAATGGAGTCAGGTGGCA
>NW_020915202.1:0-3622 GCF_003984885.1 Neopelma chrysocephalum | reverse complement strand
TGATTTGCTAAATTCATTTGCTTGTAATAAAACCGATTCTTTATTTCCCACAGGAAGAACTGCTGCCCCAGGGATGGACTCATGCTGGAGAGGTCCATCAAGGACTGTCTCCTGTGGGAGGGACCCCACGGGAGCAGGGGCGGGACTCCTCTCCCTGAGCAGAGGTAGAAACAACAACTGACCATAACCCCCATTCCTCGTCCCCCTGTACCACTGGGGGGAAGGAGGGAGAACTTGAAAGGAAGGAGGGGTGGGAGGAAGGTGTTTTTAAGAATGTTTTACTTCTCACTCTTTTGCTCTGATGCTAGTAATAAATGTAATTAATATCCCCTCTTTGAGTCTGTTTTGCCTGTGATGGTGGATCAGCAACCTCTCCCAGCTCTTAACTCAAAAATCCTTAGCTGTTTTTTTTCTCTCCTCTGTCCAGTTGCAGAGGGGAGGGAGAGAGCAGCTTTAGTGGGTACCTGGCATCTAGCCAGGGTCAACCCACTACAATCTCTTATAAGGAATGAGCTGCTGCTACAGCCCTGGCTCAGCTTTATTCTGGTGTAGTAAAACTGACTGTGCATGAAGCTGCCTATTTGCCCACCTCGCCCTGCCCACAGCAGCAGTGAGACCCTGGCTCTGGGCACAGACCATTGGTGGACACCAGGACATCAACCAAGACACACTGGTGAGTTGTCCACTAAGGAAACAGCTCATAACAGAGTCTACTTCTTGGAAATGGGAATGTTTCAAAGGAGGAATTGTCACAGTACAAAATCTGTCAGCCACAAGTGAAGTATTACCCTTGGTCCCTACCAGCTCCTCCAGCGCTCTGTGAGGAATGGAGAATTACGTCGAAGAGGAAGGATCGGAGATTCTTCAGAGCCACACTGAATCCGGAGCTGGATAACATGGCAGAGGACATCATAGAACAGCTGGTTTGAAGAATAATGAAGCAGTTGAGCAGATGTAATCTCCAGACATCAAGCTCCTGGGGAGCTGTGTAATGAAAGCGGCATCACCAGCACAACCTATCTACTTTCTATTTATTGCAAATACTTGTTCACCACCTTGTGCCCACAGGGCCTGTCCCTGCTGCTCTCCCTCCCTGTCTCCACCCCATCACAGCTGCTCCCAGGCCTCAGCATCCTCCTTGCACCCTGAAATAAGTTTATTCACTTCTTCCTTTATCTTCCCACATAATATTTGATTTAATGCTGGTGTCAGAGCACCCACACCCCAAAACAGGGCAAGAGCAGCAACTGTTGCTGCTTACCAGCTGCGAGGGATCCCAGCCTGCTCCTTCCTTCTCACTGTCAACAAAACTAGGCAAGAGCGAAGCTTTCAATTTCCCAAACTGACACAAATTTGGCATCAACTTCCTTGAAGGTTTCCTTTTTTCTTCTATTTTATTAAACTGACCTAAAACTGCCAAAGCGAAGAACAAAGATGAAGTGCCTCTCATGCTTTAGGCAGCCATATTTGTAAATCCTTGTGAATGAACTTGTCACAACTCCCCAGTATGAGGGGATGCCATTAGACCAACCATTTTCTGCCTGCCCGTCTTCCATAATTTTTCACCTTCTGCCATTATTTCTCACATACACTTTAACCAGCCTTTACAGACTGTGAACATTGCCTCAGGGAGCAGAGGCAGGAGGAGACCCCTGAGGAGATGACGTGACTTCCAGCTCCACATGCTGTGCGGTTCCGGGGATAGCCTCAGAGAGCCCAGTTCCTCTCACACCCCAGAGTCAGTATGTCACAAGCAATTAGCGCTGGCAGCAATGGGCCCAAGAAGTACCTCCCATGCACCACAGCATCCCCTCCCTTTCCCTGCCCAGCATCCTTCCCTGCTTACCACACAAGCTATTTATCCTGGCATCTCAATCATTAATAAGATTCTAAGTAAAAGCACAGTTTCTGCCTGCCCATAACCCCCGATGTTGCTGTTTTAGCTGTGGCTACCAAAACCATGATGGGCAAGGGTAGCCTAGGCACAGCAGTGTCTCAGTTTAAGGAGACTGAAGTGTTTTGCTAAGGAGGATGAGTTATGAGGTAGACCAAACTCCTCTCTCTCAGCAATTGTAAATCTGAAATTAAGAGGCTCCAATCGAGGAAGTATGCAAAAAAGGAAAAATAACAACCCTTTATTAAAAGATATATGTGTATTGGCAGAACAACAAAAGAACACAAAAACAACTAAACAATAATCCTGTAACCAAAAGTCCCCTTCAAAAAGGAAACAGTTCGATACTTCCCATCCTCTGGTCCAATTCCAGTCCTGGTTGGCAGGGGGTGCTGTTGGATCACTGGAGAAGCAGAACCTGCAGTGCTCTGTGGTGGTCAGCAGGGGGTGCTGTTGGGCTCTGGGGTCGCTGCGTGGGGCCTCGGATCGCAGGAGAAGCCGACAATGGAGATTTCCCCCCACCGAGGAGAGGAAGGGGAGAAGGAGAAAGAAGAGTGGTTTCTTTCCCACGAAACTCATGCTGTCTGCGGCTCGCTGTGGCCGGGACTCCCCTCTTTCATCGATGAGCACAAACTCTCTGATGAAATCTGAGCAGATCCGGGAGGGGGACAGAGCAGAGCGTAGGCAAACCGAGGATGGAGAGCAGCCAGATGACCAGGTCGAGAGCAAAACGGCCTTAGAGCTTTTCCAACACACACACACACACCTTGCCTCTGTTAAGGCAAAAAGTGAAGTGCCCCCGTTTCCAAGGAGAGGAGAGAAAAAAAACCTCATCACTGCCCCTCCGTGCACCCACACCCCAGCCTTATAGAGGGCCATCAGCCTGGAATGCAGTTCTGCCAGCCAGCTCCTTTGTGTAGGTCAATCACCCAAGGCAAAAAACTGTCCTCACCCATTCAACATCCCTCCCCCACAGTGGGGTAGGGGAAAGAAAATTCCCATTTGGTTTTTTAGAACAAGTAAACCCATGACAAGCAGGAAGGGACTGTTACAATCTGCTTAAATATTGCAGAAAGAACTTTTAGATTCGAATATTCCTTTGAGCAAAATTAAAACTCATACAAGTTATCTGTTCATATCAAAACTGTTTTTATTAATTGCTAAGAGATGCAAAGAGAAAGAGGAAAAATAAGAAAAGGTTGGAAAATGCTAAGATCACTTTTAGAAGCAGAGAAAAGATTACCACCAAAAACTACCTTTTCTGTTGAACCGGTCTGGAGGATGGGGGGGGGAGAGAGGAAAGCAGTTTTCTGCCTTTTTTTTTCTCTGTCTCTTGCCGCTTTCGGTGTTATCTCTTTAGCCGCAGGGGTCCTTCACAGTTTCAGTTCTCTGGAATGCGACCAGAATGTGGGCTCCGTCGCTCACACCGGCTGTGTCCCAGGCTACAGAGGTCTCGGTTCAGCTGTACCTCTCTGCGCTCAGAAATAGGGTCAGGGTGGCACGGCGGATCTCAGTCCAGTCCACTTCAAGACGGCAGGGGTCCAGTCTTCTGGTGACGGGCAGGCAGCTTTCGGTGGCAGGAGAAAAAAGGTGAGGGCGAGGCGGGGGAAAAACTCTTAGCTGTATAGCCAATTGTCTTTCCCACTCCTCTCTCCCTGCTTTTCCCAAATTTCTCCTGTGAGAAATAAAGAATCGGTTTTATTACAAGCAAATGAATTTAGCAAATCA
>NW_020915201.1:0-491 GCF_003984885.1 Neopelma chrysocephalum | reverse complement strand
GGAAAGGCTTGGGCTGCCTTGGCTTAGGAGCCTTTCTTTGGGCCAATGCAGCAGGGCAGGGAGAAGGCCTGGGTTTTCCTGAGCTGGAGGAGGTGGGGTTTTTCTTTGGCCTGGAGGGGTTGGGACTTCCTCAGAACTCTGGCAGAATGTTAACATTTTACCTTTTTTTCTTGTTTCCACTTTTTGTTTGTAATCTCTTGTCATGAATTTGTTGTTTGTTTTCAGGGGAAGAGTTGGAGCTGGTGCCCGGTCGAGATTGGGAAGGGCTGGGACCATCCCTGGAGTGGATCTGATGTCTCCTCTGAGAAGGCTGAGGACATCCTTTGGGACACGCTCTTCTTCCGGCAGCAGATCTTGTGAGGTAGATGCTCCTCTTGCCCATCTTCTCAGCAGGAGTGGGATAATGGCTTTTGGGAGATGGCAGCAGGCACATGAACATCCCGTTCTTGCAGCTGCTGAGGAGGTTGATCTCCTGGGCTTGGCTGGAGGAG
>NW_020915200.1:0-365 GCF_003984885.1 Neopelma chrysocephalum | reverse complement strand
TCCTGCTTCCAATGGTCCCCTCAGCCAGCAAAAGCCAGAGCTCAGGCGAGGGAGTTGCAGGGAGGTCTGAGAGAGGAGAGAGAGCCTGAGAGTGGGGTGGCTGTGAGATGGGTAATGTTTGGCTGCAGAAGCCTGGTCTAACTCAACAGTGACTTTTCCTCCTAACAGATCAAAATACCTTGGGGAAAGAAACAAATGTCCAACAGCAGCTCCATGGCCCAGTTCCTCCTCCTGGCAGTCGCAGACAGGCGGGAGCTGCAGCTCCTGCACTTCTGGCTCTTCCTGGGCATCTCCCTGTCTGCCCTCCTGGCCAACGGCCTCATCCTCAGCGCAGTAGCCTGTGACCACCACCTGCACACCCCCAT
>NW_020915199.1:0-1206 GCF_003984885.1 Neopelma chrysocephalum | reverse complement strand
TCACTCCTCCTCCCTCTCCACTCCCCTTGGTGCCTACAGGGTTGTTTTCCCCACATTTCTCTCACTCTTCTCTGGGTTCCAGCACCCTGGATTTTATCCTTTCTCCAAAGGGTTATCACACAGGTGCCTCTGGAATTGCTTTTTGGCTCAGCTTTGGGCACTGGCTGGTCCATTTTGGAGCCACCTGAAACTGGCTCTCTCTGACACAGAGTCAACTCTTGATCTCCTCTTCCCTAAGGGAAACCTGCAGCCCCCTCACTGCTACCAAACCTGATCCACAGGGTCATTCAAGTGCCCAGGAATACAGGAGGTCATTGAGTCCATAATTCCTCAGGCTGGTTAAACAAGACTTTGTCCTCTTCCTGTCCCTGACTGAAGGTTCTGTCAGAGCAGAGCTGGGCTGGACCTCAGCCGTGCTTTGCTCCAGAGCCTGCTGGGGTGGGGGCAGATGTCAATGGAAGAGTTGGGTTGGACTGGATGATCCTTGTGGATCCCTTCCAACTCATCCTATTCTGTCATTCTGTGTTTGTTTGTGTTTGGTTTGGTTGTGTTTGATCTTTTTGCCCTCCTTTTGAATTGCTTTTCCTCTGACTCATAAGTTTTTTCTTCATTGTCTTGGGCCTTGCTGGGCACCTGATGGCAAGACAAGTTTATCCAACTCAGTCATCTTGACCAAAGTTTTGGTACAAGTCACCATTAACTAGATGAGGTTTCTCACAGACTCGCTGCAACTTGGCCTCATCCACAAAGGAGTGGAAAGTGCATTTCATCCCATCATCCAGAAACATAATAAAGATGTTCCATAAGAATGGTCAAGGGCTGGTCCCTGATAGATGTCATCTGGGAGTTGCTGCCAAGAGGAATTTGTGCCATGACTTTTGACCCTCCTCAGTCATTCAACTTCCCACCCACCACGTTTCACTTGTCCAGTCCAGCTGTCACCAGTCTGGCTCTAAGGAGACACAGGAGACTACGTCAAAGGCCTTGCTGAAGTCTGGGCACAAAACATCCCCTTCTTTTCCCTCCCACAGGGGTTCTGCAATCCCTGCCTTGTCCTTCTCATGCCTGGGAATGGCTGCAGGAGGACTTCCCATATCCCCTTCCCTGCTGAGCCTGAGCAGTCTGGAACTCTCCCAACCCCTTTTGCTGCCCTGTTTGCAGACTGCTTCCATGTCTGCCTTTGCCAAGGCCCCAGGAAGCTCTGGG
>NW_020915198.1:0-1050 GCF_003984885.1 Neopelma chrysocephalum | reverse complement strand
TGTGCATCCTCCAGAAGCCTATGGCTCCCAGAAAAGCTGGGGTCTCTTTCTTGTTTGTTGGTGGAGCCATTGCTACAATCTTGTTGATTCCATCTGTTGGTACCTGGTGTCGTCCATTTGCCATTTCACCCCTAGGAACTGGATCTCTCTGGCAGGTTCCTTGAACTTACTCTTCTTGATGGTGAAACCAGCCTTGAGGAGAACCTGGATAATCTTCTGTCCTTTCTCAAATACTTCTTCTGCTGTGTCCCCCCATACAATGATGTCATCGATGTACTGGATGTGTTCTGGAGCCTTACCCTTCTCTAGCGTGGCCTGAATCAGTCCATGGCAGATGGTTGGACTGTGCTTCCCCCCCTGGGGCAGTCGGTTCCAGGTGTATTGAACACCCCTCCAGGTGAAAGCAAACTGTGGCTGCACTCTGCCGCTAAGGGGATGGAGAAGAACGCGTTGGCAATGTCGATGGTGGCGTACAGCTTTGCTGTCATCGCCCAGTATGGACCAGTATGGACCAGTATGGACCAGTATGGACCAGTATGGGGGCTGTGGAGAGAGACGGAGTGTTAGGGACCAGTGCGGACCAATATAGGCCAGTATGGAGCAGTACAGAGCAGTACGGGCCAGTACGGACAAGTACGGAAAAGTATGGGGGCTGTGAAGAGAGAGGGGGGGTTAGGGACCAGTATGGACCAATATGGACCAGAACGGACCAGTACGGACCAGTATGAGGGCTGTGGAGAGAGAGGGGGCGTTAGGGACCAGTAGGGACCAGTAGGGACTGGTGTGGGGGCTGTGGGGAGAGACAGGGGGGTTAGAGACCAGTACAGACCGGAATGGACCAGTATGGACCAGTATGGACTGGTGTAGGGGCTGTGGACAGGGACAGGGGGATTAGAGACCAGTATGGACCAGTATGGACCAGTATGGACCAGTATGGACCAGTATGGACCAGTATGAGGGCTGTGGAGAGGGAGGAGGTGTTAGGGACCTGTATGGGCCAGTACGGACCAGTATGGACCAGTGTGGGGGATGTGGGGAGAGAGAGGGGGG
>NW_020915197.1:0-1703 GCF_003984885.1 Neopelma chrysocephalum | reverse complement strand
AGGATCCAAACTGAGCTGCTGTTGGTGCTGATCTTCAACGACAGACAGCTTCGAAATAAGACAAGGACTATATATATATGTATAGATACGTGCGAGATATAAGTGTTACATAAAAAAATGTTATGGAACAAGAGGTGGAGAATGTAGTGGGTTGGCTTTTGGATTTTTTAGGCCTTCCTTAGCAATGGGGTCAGAAATCTAAGGAAGTATTCCATATCATCCCTTTCCATAACATAACATATAAAAAGGCACAGATAAGAGAGCTCGCGCTCTTCTCTCCTTCGGTGGCTGAAGGCAACAGGTCTCTCCACAGACAGTCGTTGCTTGTTTAGGCCAGGGCCTACTGCTAAGACCTGCCGTTATCTCCAGTCTCTTCGGGAGGTGTGGGGGAGTTGGTTGGTGCTTCGCACAGTTCTGATGTCTCATTCAGAGAAGTATTTAATTCATTTTTTGTATTTATTCACTAGCTCTATAGTAACGGTGTATATTTGGAGGATATTTTTTTAGTGGGTGTTTTTATTCCTGTTTCCCCTTCCCTTTTTCCATTTTTCCGCCTCGGGAGCTCCCCATCGCGTGTACAACGTATTCAAATATTAGATATAATTGTAAATATATATTTTTGCTCTAGCTTTGGCTGTTTGTTTTTTTCCTTCCCTCTCTGGGTAGTAGGCTTTTTCACTGGGTCTCGACAATTTAGCAGAGAGCCAGCAAGAAAACTTACACACTGAGCTCCCAACTTACTGTGGGATGCTGGGAGCTCCTGGATCCAATTTCAGCCTCAGATTATAACAACACTTTAAGGTTAGAAGAATTAGAGGTGTGACTGAAACACTTTTGTCCCCCAGGTTTTAATGAAGTCAAATCAGAACTATTGATAGAAATGAATTATTTAGGGCTACAAATGATCAGACAAAAGATCTTCATCAGATTTATTTACTCCACAATACAAACACTAAACTACCAGGAGTACAGGATAAGATAGGACAGTGCTCTACACTAAAGCAATTGTTGAAGCAATTCTACTAAAACTGGAACAAAAGCAATAATTCTTAATTAGAAATGGATGGAACTCCCACAGACCAACGCTTATGGGGAGATCTCTGCTCTCAACCTCCAGGAGTGACCTTGGGGGGTCCCCAGCCAAGGCAGGAATCTCCACACATCCCCTCAAGAAGGGTTCTGTTGGTAGAACCTGCCTATGTGAAAGGGGACTGGCCCTTTGTGGTCGAAAGGGATGGACTGACAGTCACTGGACTCCAGGGGTTGCCTCAGCATCAGGGGCTTCATTCGGGGTGAAAGCAGTGGCTGAAGCTCTTCCTGCAGTTGGGGCAGTCAAAGGGCTTCGCTTACTGGTGGGTCCGTTGGTGTCTGGTCAACTTAGAGCTCTGGGTGAAGCTCTTCCCACACTCCCCACACTTGTAGGGCCTCTCCCCGGTGTGGATGCGCCGGTGGATGACGAGGGTGGAGATCTGGTTGAAGCCCTTCCCGCAGTCAG
The DNA here is from genome assembly GCF_003984885.1 of Neopelma chrysocephalum. Classification (NCBI taxonomy): domain Eukaryota; kingdom Metazoa; phylum Chordata; class Aves; order Passeriformes; family Pipridae; genus Neopelma; species Neopelma chrysocephalum. The sequence continues at coordinate 208 of NW_020915197.1, read as the reverse complement.
TGCAGCGGAAGGGCCTCTCATCCGTGTGCGTCCGCTCATGCCTGAGGAGATCTGAGCTGCGCTGAAACTTCTTCCCACATTCCAAGCACTTGTAGGGCCATGCCCCAGTGTGGATGCGCTGGTGGATGTGGAGGCTGGAGCTGTGGGTAAAGCTCTTCCTACATTCCCCACATGTGTAGGGACGTTCCCCAGTGTGGATGCGCTGGTG
>NW_020915196.1:0-1141 GCF_003984885.1 Neopelma chrysocephalum | reverse complement strand
AGAAAGGACCCCCTTGCTTTCTAAATTCCTTCTCAGAGAGGAGCCTGGCTGTGGCTGGATCCAATCTCAGGCTCAGATTTTGGTTTAGATTGAAGGAATTATAGAGCTGCGATTCAATCTCTTTGTCCTGCAGGTTTTAATGATGGCAAATCAGAAATATTTCTATAAAATGAATTATTTTTTATGACAAATGAACAGACAGTTGATCAGACAAGTGAATAGATGAAAGACTTTAAAGAGAATTATTTACTGCACAGTATAAAAGCAAAAAACTCCTAGCAGTATAGTGTAAGATTGGACTGCAGCCTATTACAGTAGTTCTAATAATGCAATTGGATCAAAGCCAGCAAAAAGAAACAATCCTGAAGCAGAGATTGAGGTAACTCACCCCACAACCACAGGGGGTAGTTCTCTCTCTTTCACTTAGCCCCTGGGCAGTGACCATGAAGAGCTGTCCCTGCTTCATGGCAGAAGCTCCACACACTTCAAGGAAGTCTGTGGAAGAATCTGCCACATGACAGTTGGATGGGGCTTTTAAAGTTATCAAGGGTTTGACTGCCAGACGTGTTTGCAGGCCAGGGAGCAGCTTCTTTGTCAAATCCTGCTTCAGAAAGCAGGATATCTGTTTGAAGTTTCAAGAAGCATTTTGGGTTTAGCATAATTCAACAATAAAAAGAGCACCTTGACACCAGCAGTAACTCACTACAGAGAGTGTGAATTGTTTGCATTCTCTGACCATTTTTAAGGTATTGTCAGAGCAGAGCATTCTGCCAGAAATGGCCCCTTGATTCCATGAGATTCCAAAAACTGTCAGTGTTCCTTTGGTTCCATGAGGCCTCTCAGTGTTACAACGGACCACTGATTCCTTGAAGTTCCACCGTGTCTCTTGGATCCTTTGGTTCCTCAAGGCCCCGCGGTGTCACAATGCCTCCTTGATTCCAGGATGTTCCAAAATATCTCAGGATTCCCTTGGCTCCAAGAGACTCCCCAGTGTCCCACAGGCCCCTTGGTTCCAGCAGGCCCTGCAGTGTCCCAATGGCCACTCGGTTCCATGAGTTCCTGTTGTGGTTGAGCTCAATTTCCCCATCCCATCCTGTGCTCAGATCCCATGAGAACTGCAGAGAACCAAGCTGAGAACACG
>NW_020915195.1:0-733 GCF_003984885.1 Neopelma chrysocephalum | reverse complement strand
GGTTCAAAGTGACAGAGAGGAGGGTTAGATTTGGTGTTAGGAAAATATTGTTTCCTGTGAGGGTGGTGAGGGCCTGGCAGGGGCTGTGCAGAGAGGCTCTGGATGCCCCATCCCTGGGAACATTCAAGGCCACGTTGGACAGAGCCCTGAGCAACTTGCTCAGGTTGGGACAGGATGATTTGCAGGGTCCCTCCCAAGCCAAACCATTCAAGAATTCCATCATTCCATGATCCCCATCCCCCACTGCGGAGTGACCCCACAACTCCTGGGACATCACAGCTGCCAGAGCTGTGCCCGTGTTCCATGTGGAACTGCCAGTGCCCGGTGACGAGCACAACGCAGCCATTCCCCTGCTGCCAGCGAGCCCGGAGCAGCTCTCAGCGCACCCCTGTCACCTGGTCTGAGACCACCCTTCACCCTGCTCCCAGGGGAGTGTTTTCAGGTGATCCCTGCTCCATCTATCAGTCCTGACTCTGCTGCAGTCTGGGTGTTGTGATCCATCCCAGCAGGATGTGCAGCCTTATCCCAGAGAAGGTACAGTGCCATTGCATGGAGGTGGGAACCCCCTGACTGCCCGGGAGGGCTGGAGCTTTGTGGGGCTGGCGTGGGACAGGGACCCTCTCTGAAGTCGTACTCCCTGCTGCAGGGTCAGAGAGACAGCGAGGAAGCCATGGAAGTAGACGTGTTGTCAGATATGGAGGAGAGTATGGATGTGGATGTTGAAGAGACTTTG
>NW_020915194.1:0-914 GCF_003984885.1 Neopelma chrysocephalum | reverse complement strand
GGAATCCTCGACCGTATGCAATTTTAGCCCCCGGTCGGCCGGAGCACGGGCCCACGAACGACGGCCCTTTTTGCCCAGAAGGAGGGGCCTGACCCTCCGGCTCTCGCCTGCTCCTTGTGCGCCGCGATCGGCTATGCGCGCAGCCGGGGCTCCCGGTCCTGGCGCCTTCGTTCGGGAAGGAATCCTCGACCGTATGCAATTTCAGCCGCCGGTCGGCCGGCGCACCGGCCAACAAACGACGGCCCTTTTTGCCCAGAAGGAGGGACCAGACCCTCTGACTCTCGCCTGCTATTGGTCCGCCACGATCGGTTCTACGCGCGCAGCCGGAACTCCCGGTCCTGGCGCCTTCGTTTGGGAAGGAATCCTCGAGCGTATGCAATTTTAGCCCACTTCTGGCCAGCGCACCGTCCCACGAACGACGGCCCTTTTTGCCCAGAAGGAGGGGCCTGACCCTCCGGCTCTCGCCTGCTATTTGTGCGCCGCGATCGGCTCGACGCGCGCAGCCGGGGCTCCCGGTCCTGGCGCCTTTGTTCTGGAAGGAATCCTCGACCGTATGCAATTTTAGCCCCCGGTCGGCCGGCGCACCGGCCCACGAACGACGGCCCTTTTTTCCCAGAAGGAGGGGCCTGACCCTCCGGCTCTCGCCTGCCGTTTGTGCGCCGCGATCGGCTCTACGCGTGCAGCCGGGGCTCCCGGTCCTGGCGCCTTCGGTCTGGAAGGAATCCTCGACCGTATGCAATTTTAACCCCCAGCCGGCTGGCGAACCGGCACATTAACGACGGCCCTTTGTGCCCAGAAGGAGGGACCAGACCCTCCGACTCTCGCCTGCTATTGGTCCGCCACGATCGGTTCTACGCGAGCAGTCGCGTCTCCCGGTCCTGGCGCCTTCGTTTGGGAAGGAATCCTCGACCGTA
>NW_020915193.1:0-391 GCF_003984885.1 Neopelma chrysocephalum | reverse complement strand
GGGGGGACGAACAGCGCCAGGACCCCCAACCCCTGCACCCGGGGGGGCCCTTCGAGCTCGTCATCAACGTCACCCCACACGGATACCGGGTACGGGGGGGGTTACAGGGCCTCCTGGGGGGGGTTGGGGGTCCTAAAGGGGGATTTGGGGGCCCTAAAGGGGGTTACAGGGGCTCCTGGGGGGGTTGGGGGAGGGCCTGAAGGGGAATTTAGGGGGTCCCAGGGGGTTGGGGGGTCCTGAAGGGGCATTTGGGGGTCCCTAAACAGGGTTATAGGGGCTCTCGGGGAAGGTTGGGGGTCATAAAGGGGGATTTTGGGGCCCTAAAGGGGGTTACAGGGGCTCCTGGGGGGGCTGGGGGGTCCTAAAGGGGGTTATAGGGGCTCCCAGGGGG
>NW_020915192.1:0-3371 GCF_003984885.1 Neopelma chrysocephalum | reverse complement strand
ATGGTAATAAAAGAAATAATGCTCAAAAGGGAATACAGCTTTTTCTCGGGAACTTCCAGGAAAAAGCCTGAGGTTTGGGGTTTTTTGTTTGCTTGGTTTGTTGTTTTTTTTTTAAATTATCAAACCCACTTATTTTTCTCACTTAAAAATAAAAATGGACAGATGCATTTCCTAGCAGTTTGACTTGATGTTTTAGAAGATCCTTTTCTTTTTGAAGAAACTGTATCCTGCTCACACACAAGCAGCTGGTTTCTTATTTGCTGTCAGTGAGCAAACAATCAATGCCCATTTACAATAGCACTTCACTGGCATAATGGTGATGGCAACGTTGGATTTATTTTTGCTGCCATGCAAATTTTCATTCTCTTTGAGTAAATGTATTTTTCTGCTGATATTCTGCTTTCTGGCAGGTGCTCAAAAACTTCCTTGTTCAAATGTGTTTGCAGATGGCACAGCCATGGGTTCTGTGTGGTGTCTGAGTAGACAGAGCACAGCCTGGGACAAAATTACAATCGCTAATTATTTTAGAACGAAGGGCATATGTGAGATTTCAATATCAAACGTCTCCATACCAGCAGTGCTGTGCACAAGCATTACCTAACTCTGTTCACGAGGTTTTGGGGCTGAATTTGGCTAAGTTTGTAAGCTCAGGGTATGACAGTGAGTCTCCAGAACAGCCGTGCTTTTGGCTGTGACCTCCATATGCGGAGGCTGGCCCAGAGAAACGCTGGCCCAGAGAAATACCAGCAGTGCTGTGCAGGTAGAGGAGCTGTGCAGTAACAGTGAGCAGTGCAAGGGCTTCTTGCTGTTAGATCAGTGTTTTTACTGTTTTCTTCTTGCACTAGAAAATTTAACAGTTTTGTTAAACAAATGGGATGGGTGCCTGACAATTATACAGTATCAAATAATTGTGTGACTCATAGTGCACTCAATTAATTTAGATTACAGTTCAAACTTTCCAGAAAATTCCCAGGTATTTGTCCACTTCCCAAGTATTTGTGGACATTCAGATCCGTACTTTTCTGTGGGATTTGAAATTCATGAAAGATTTGTAATTGCAGGAAGGTGGGGCTGCTCAAGTTAATCAGGTCTTTTTGGAGACACCAAGCAACCATTTCAAAGTGTTGTTACATGTCCAGACAGTAGTTTTATGTGTACATTCCCAAGCAGCACCACCGGTGAAAACTGTTACACAGCTCTGGTAACATTCCTGAAGTTCAGCATTCACTGGATGGTGTCTAGATCCACAGACATGCTGACTCTTTGCCTCTAAACTTCTATACAGTCACTTGCCAGGCTCCAGGCACCATCTTTGCCGTACTCTCTGGCACAGATATTCTGTATGACACCATTGCTTAAAAGGAGAGTCTTTCAGTTCCCCATCCCTTACTTCCAGGACCAGTATTAACCTGCCCAGGGCATTTAACGAGGTAAATCATCCCTGCTCTCTATCTGGCTGACCAGTTTCGGCTCTACAGTCACAAACATAGACAAGGAAATCAACACAATGTGCAGAGGTTAAGAGCAAACCCTCTTTGCTTTAGCATGAAAAACAGACACATACAGATAGAACAGTCAACTCTCCCCTGACATTTTCTGTGCTTACAGTTATTCTTTAGGATTTGGTTATGTGTCCTGCCAGGATTTGTGAGTTTCTTCTCTTTAAGTACCTCTTTAGCTAAGGCCTTCTCCTTCAGACATGGAATATCACTCTGACCTTTCCAGTCAGCATATTTCAATGTCAGGAATTTTAGAGAATAAAAAATACTTTTCTCCTCATGGGAAAACCATCCTTTTCAGTGTTTTTCTTAGTTCCTCCTCAGGGTTCAACAGTATGTTATCGGATTTCCCAAATTATCAGAAACTTCCTATTATTTCCTGGGTAAATAAATACATGTATATGACATTTAAATGAGTTAAAATACAGTCCTTTTTCAAAACAACTGAAGTGACCTAAAAAAAAATTGGGATATAAAACCACAAGCAAAAGTGTCAGTAGGACAGAATATAGAGTGTAAGACCTGTCATTTGTCGTTCAGCTGTATCATGTTATCTAATTTTTATTAATAATCTAATTTTAATACTTACATGTGAGAGTTTTGTTTACTGAAAGAAAAACACTGGGTGTTGGGTATTGGGTGAGGGTTTTTTTAGGGAGAGTACCATGTTTGTCAAATTCTGTGGTTAACAATGTTATCTCAATGTTTTTCATCTTTCTCTTAATTCATACAATGGCACTGTTTTTACTGCCTGTCTCCCTCGTGTGAGGACAGGGTATTTACTTTCACATACCACATTGTTCGAAAATAATAGTGAAAAGGCACATGAATGGTAGAGATATCTCCCTTGAGGTCTTGAAGGGAAGCTCTGGGAAATTTTAGGGTGGATGTCAAGACAGATCCATGCACTGAATGTGCATGGGCGGGATTACTGTCACATGAGCCTGCAGAGCTTTAGCACAGTGCTTCATGATGCCACAGTGGGGTCTGGCCATCCATACTCTAACAGCTGATACAGAGCCACTCAAGCTAAAGAAAAACACGGAAAAGGAAGAAAAATCAAATAGTAAGGAAAGCACCTTGGGCAAAAGGCTAATAATGAAGAAGATCTATAGCATTCTTGCTTTTCTGTGGCTGTGCTATAAGGGACTAGGAAGACCTGAATTCATAAGTTCCAGAGAGAAGTTTTTGAAAAAGTGTTCTGCTTCTGCACACTGGGCAGTGTCTTTGAGTCCAGCTCCTGCTGCCACAAATGTCAGAGTCAGTGTTGGAATGAGATCTTGCTACATGGCTTTGCAATGTACTTTGAAATATCATCATATATAGAAATATACTCTGAAGCAGATAAAGATGCTGCTTTCATTAGTATACTGATTATTAGCAGTCACACAGTAAATGAGTGTAGGTAGGAGGTTCCTGGTATGGCACGAGGACCAATTAAATCCTACTCATTGTCTCCAGCATTCTACTACAGAAGTTGCAAAGAGATATTAGGTCTGACTTTTAAATGGTCTTTGTAAAATATGCATCTATATTTATAAGATGTACAAGGATCTATCCTTTCCCTGCTGAGATGAACACCTTTTATTCTCATTCTGAATTTATTAGTAGTGCAGGATGTTCAGCAGTACAAAAGAATGTTCTTTTTATCAAACGGTCTTCTGGTAAGTTCTTGTAAGTCACTCTGTTTTAAGGGAAAATGCTGCTCCTCCATTTTGGACTGCAGCTAAATGAGAAATGTTGAAAGGAGGGCATCCATGAGATATGGCACAAGTGAAAACTGGAGGGTGATCCAGGGATGCATGTTCAGAGATTGTTAGTGTCGTTCCAGAAACTCATCACATTCACAGGGGGGTTCAGCAGCATCCTCAG
>NW_020915191.1:0-362 GCF_003984885.1 Neopelma chrysocephalum | reverse complement strand
CCCCTGAGGGATCCTGGGCTGAGACTTTTCCTGGGAATTCCCCCCCCAAGGGATCCTGGGCTGAGGCTGATCCCGGGAATCCCCCTGAGGGATCCTAGAGTGAGGCTGATCCTGGGAATCTACCTGAGGGATCCCAGAGTGAGGCTGGTCCCAGGAATTCCCCTGAGGGATCCTGCACTGAGGTGTTTCCTGGGAATCCTCCCAAGGGATCCTGGGCTGAGGCTGATCCTGGGAATTCCCCTGAGGGATCTCAGGCTGAGGCTGATCCTGGGAATCCCCCTGAGGGATCCTGGGCTGAGGCTGATCCCGGGAATCCCCCTGAGGGATCCTGGGCTGAGACTTTTCCTGGGAATTCCCCCCCC
>NW_020915190.1:0-4252 GCF_003984885.1 Neopelma chrysocephalum | reverse complement strand
CAGAGGAGTTGAATAAGCAGCAATAACTGAGCATAGTGGAGGAAATAACAGCTTCCTCCTTGAAGGAATGTCCTCTCCTGTACCAGGCACTGAGGCATTTTGCTGAGAAATAAGGGACAGCCAGAACTGTCAGTGTTTCCCTGCCTAGACCGCCACAAACTGTTCAGAGAAAGAGAATTGAGAAAAGTCCACTTTTCACAACTCACACAGAGCTTTACAAAGTAGTGGTACAAGAGACTTTGACCTAAAAGCCAGCCCTTAAAGGCAAGTTGTATATAAAATAATAATGCAGCAAAGACTGCCTGTTAAAATGTAGTGAAAGAATTTACTCAGTATAAGTTGCTGCATAAAGTTTCTTCTGTGATCCAGACCTGGAATTACCCTGGGCAAACTACTCCTGGCACTAAGATCTGTCTCTTTGTAAGAGATAAAATATTAATGAGGTTATGAAAGCATAGATTACTATTAATCACCTCTCACAGGGAGGCAAACTCTGCCATCTGTTCATTTAAACCTGGAAGTGCCAAAGCTAAGAAATGTTTAACTCGTAATTATGAAGTTACTCCTTGAAAACAGTTTTCCTGATGAGTTCTTCTAGCTCATTTTGTCATGATTAATAATTAGCTTACTAACACAATAAACATGCTTGATTGAGTGGAAAGCAGCACTAGAAGGATCTGAGAAGGTAAAGCATGTCTGCATTTCATGGAGAAAACTGAGCAAGGGCCACAAGAATGACTTGAGATTTTGTACACCTGGCAAGAAGGAATGTATAAAGAATGTACAAGCAGACTATTAAATTAAAGAGTCCTCACTGCAGGGCTGATGCAGATGCACAATGACTGCTCTCTCAGTAAGCTGTACCCGAGCCCCAGCTAGTGGTGGGATACACTGATGGCATTTTTACAGCAAAAAGGAACATGTTCATACCAGATTATTATATATTATCTCGTAGCCATCGAGCCTGGTTTTATTTTCAAAATGCTTCCAACAAAACTAAAGTTACATGTTGGTTACTCATAGTATGCCTACACCATCCATACAGCACCTCAGGGGTTTTGATTGATCCAGCAGCTGGGAGTTGGAAGCAGGAATGCAGACAGTGAGATGCTGTTCCATCCTCTGAGCCAGCTTGTCATGACACAAGTGGTAGAGAACCAAAACAGGAGTTGAACACTATTCTTACCTGCTTTTCCTTCCATGGAGTACTGGCAACATCTTCTCTCAATATAAATATTAAGTAAATTTAAGTATATTTAAGTATATTAAGGTATATTTCTTGATTAATTCCACTAAGAAACTCATGGCTATCCATGTCCTGGGGTGAGTCCTGTAGTGTTTGAATCAGTTTACAGAGGCAGTCCCAAAACACCTGCTGTAGTTTGAAATGGAGGCTGACCAATGTAATTGATAAATTTAAATTTAAATGGACCTTATCTTTATCCCTTTACCACCATCAATGTAATTGGCACAGATGAATCTTAGCTAATTAGTGTGAGTAGTACTCTGGGAATGGCTGCTAAGTCCATCTTAGTACAACTGCCCCATCCCTGGAAGTGTCCAAGGCCAGGTTGGATGGGGCTTGGAGCAACCTGGGCTAGTGGGAGGTGTCCCTGCCCATGGCAAGGGTGGAATGAGATGGGCTCTAAGGTCCCTTCCAACCCAAACCATTCCAGGATTCTGTGAGGTCCTACATTATTTACCTGCAGCTGCCATGTTCTGGAGAGGGCAACGTGCAGCCTTGGACAGAAGTAAAATGCTCTGTAAAATGGAGAAAATGAAGTGTCAGGTTCCCCAGGCTGTGAGCAAGAGGCAGTGAATTGGCTTCACTGATATAACACCACCCCCCTTCCCTATCAGATATCCTGGGGACCCTTTTCCTAAAGACAGGCAGATGGGAATTATGGGAAAGCCACGTGGAGCATGATAGAGAAGTGAAATACCTAAGACTAACCAGGTATTACCTGTGATCAGTTCCATAAAGTGGCCTGAAAAGGGACCCCTCCAGAGAAGAAAAGCAGCATTTGTGGTTCAGCAACTTGTGGTGGTATATCTGTACAATATAACAGGTGAGCAACCAACACAGACTAGAGTGACAAGCAAACCATGAGACATTTGAGTAGTGTAACAGGTTGGACGTTGTTTTATTCTGTGAAAAATTAGATTTTTAGAATGAAACCTGCTACTGGTGCAAAAATGAGCCAGGCTGTAGAAAGCAGAAATAAAAATAAGGACTGTGATGGACCTGGAGGTTAGAAAGGCTCACCTAAACCAGCAGGGAAGGAGCAGAAATACTTAACAACTGAGTTTTAAGAGTCTCATTCCCCAGGACATTTCAAGCACAACCTCCCGAAATATCTTAGCAGTTCAGTCAATTCATCTGCCAAAAATACACTTATAGAAAAAGATGGTAATATTACTTAAACTAAGAGCTATTAATAACCAGTAACCCAAGCAGTTCAACTGTATCAGTTTTTCCCAGGGACATTATTAGTGAGAGCCATAACATGCAGCACATTGTCTCCTGTGTTTGCAGGGACAACTAGAACAGCACAGAAAGTTGTGATAAAAGAGACCTTGTCCCAGTTAACAAGAGAAGAATTGGCCATACTGGTGTCACTGGAGTCCAGCTAGTTTCAATGCTACTTTAGACCCTTTGATAAGAAAAACCTTTTCCAGAAATATTTTTTCTTGCCGTGGCTCACTAAGATTTCCACACACAAGAAGTTCCTTTTCTCTAACTCTCTCTTTTAAGTCACCCTAAATATATATATTCAGTCACACAATCAAGACTTACAAAAGAGTTTTTGCTAGTATTTTTTTCTTCTATGTGCTGATATCATGTCCCTGTGTGCTTACACACACCCAGGTAAGCTGAAGAGCTAATTCATCATTTTAGAGAGCACAATAGCAGCAATACTGATATTTTCAGAATACAACAAATTAACAGTTCAGAACTTCAATCAACTAAAGATTTGTAAGCTTCTCTGACCACCACAAAGTGTAAATTGAAAGTGCAAGTCCCCTGGAACACCACCAGATGGTAGATATTCTCAATGTAAATGCAGGGGAAAAAAGATTACTTGTACACACAAGTAGAGAAAATTTATACATTCTGTTATTTGTGATACTTCTGGGAAACTTTATATATAATCTTGAAGGCAGAAAGGTTCATACTCTAGCTAATAGGGTATGTAGTTTGTTCTATGTCTTCAATTTCCCTGCTATACAGGCTCTAACATCTAAAATGGGAACTTGATTTTTTTTTAAAATACAACATCAAAACTTAGAGGTGTAATTACTTTAGCTTAATTATAAACCTTAATGTTAATACAAGTAAATTAGAATTCATTTAAGCTAATAAGTTAAATAGTTTAAACATATTTGAGATTTTCTTACTACTAAAATTATAGGTTTCAGACTGATTATGGTGTATCTGAAACAGCATTTTATAATATAAGTGCATCCTGAGTATTCCGGTGGGAACATCAGTGTGTTCATCAGAGTTATTTCTCAGTCTGCTGTTGCTTGCCAAAGTTAAGCATCACTACAGAGGTGTTCAAATTCACTGTATTAATGTCTTCCATTTTCTACAGGTTTAAGTCAGCAGGTTTTCCTCTGGGAAAATGGCAAATTCTTAGTAATTCCAGGTCAAATATAGTCCTACCCCGTGAGGATTACATCTCTGATTCCATTAGGAATAAAGTATTCAGGGGAGATAGAAATTAAGGGGAGAGAGACTGCAATACAAATACAGGCATCTGCCAGGAGGGGATTATGGATATTTTTTTTACCTCTCAGGTACTTGCTTAGAAATTAGTGAAAAAAATATGGTTTAGATGGGACAGGACAATATATGTGGAGCATAAAAGGGTCCCAGCCCAGGCCCCTCAGGGGGTGTGAGGGTCAGTCCCCACATCACTTCAGTGACTCAAATAATTTCCCCTCAGCCACTTTGTTGGTTTTTTTTTTCGTTTTCAGTCACACGGAATAAAACCACCGAGCTGCTGAGCTGCTTTATTATGAGAAGTCAAAAAACAGACCAAAAAAAAAAAAGAAATAAAAGCAACAGGGAACGTGAACCTGCTCTCCTCATTGTCTGGGAGATGGTGATGGCTGGGGCAGGAGGGGTGAACTGGGCAGGGCCCAGGGGGATGCTGGGGGTGAAGAGGATGAAGGGGGTGAGAGGGATAAAGGAGGTGGACGGGATGAAGAGGATGAGGGAGGTGAAGGGGGTGTAATGGATGAAGGA
>NW_020915189.1:0-1036 GCF_003984885.1 Neopelma chrysocephalum | reverse complement strand
TCTGCCCACCATGGAGCTCCTGCTGCTGCTGCTGCTGGCCGTGACCTGGGCCACCGGCATCGAGGAGAAGGCACTGGACATGGCCCCCAACGCCTTCGATGACCAGTACTGGGGCTGCCGGGACAGAATGTTTAAGAAGCTGCCGGAGCTCAACCGCTCCGAGTTTGTCCCCAACAGCAAGTTGGCTGAGATCTGGGCCAAGGCCACTGCTGAGTGGCAGGAAAAGAAGTACTGGGGGTCTCTGAGTTGGAAGGAACAGGCCATTGCCCTCCGGGCGTACACGGCTCACACCAGGCTGTACCGTCAGTTCAACGAGGCCGTGCGCACCCACGGGAGCTCCCACCAGATGTATCAGGACAAATTTGACTTCAAGATGATGCATTTCCTGCTGACCACGGCCCTGGATGACCTGTGGGCTACCCAGACCCGCCCCCGCTGCCTCCACGTGTACCGGGGTGTCCGAGGGATCCGCTTCACTGCCCGGCCTGGCCGGACCATCCACTTTGGCCAGTTCACCTCCTCCTCCCTGAACAGACAGGAGGCCGAGGGGTTCGGCACCGACACCTTCTTCGAGGTGCTCACCTGCCACGGCGCCAACATCTCGCCATTCTCCGTCATGCCCTGGGAGGAGGAAGTCCTCATCCCACCCTTCGAGTCGTTTAATGTCACCAGTGTCACCCGCCAAGGGGCCAAAACCAACATCAAGCTCCGCTCCCTCGGCGTGAACAGCAAATACAACTGTGCCTTGTTCTCAGGTGACATCCCTGGGGTGGGGACACCCATGGTCGGGTGTGGGGACAGGGCCAGGGTGGCACCAGGGCACCGACTCTGCTGGGACAGGGGTGATGGTGGTGGGGCAGGGGATGGGGGTGCCATGGCTTTGGGCATCACACAGCTCCAGCTGCTCTCCTGGGATGGGATGGGATGGGATGGGATGGGATGGGATGGGATGGGATGGGATGGGATGGGATGGGATGCAATGGGATGCAATGGGATGGGCAATGGGGTGGAATGGGATGACACAACACCCCATGGC
>NW_020915188.1:0-495 GCF_003984885.1 Neopelma chrysocephalum | reverse complement strand
TGTTTCCTTTTTTCCTGTTTTAACATTGATATCAACAATCCCCAGTCGATTTTGGTCCCAAGTACTTGCTAATTCAGTCTGAATAGATAAGAAAATCAAGACCCTTTTATGTCTGACAATCCATCAGACTTTATCCCTATCCTCACCCCACCATTCCCTCCTCAAAACCCTGGAACTCAAAGCAGCCTTGGGCAAATCTGACCTTCCTCCACTCAAGGCTGGACCTGCAGGTTTCAGCTCCTTGGCACCAACTCCCACCTGCTTGGCTTGGAGAAAGAGCTGCCCGAGACACAGAGGGATGTTCATTTATTGCCAGCAAACAAAACCAGAGGAAGGTACAGCTCAGTAAAAACCAAAAGTCCTTCCCCTGCTGTATGTTAAGTCCACACTGCCTCCACTGAAGTCCACTTTGCACAGTAGATAGTTTTAGACCAATGGCAAACACCTTCTGTGTCAAGCACAGATCTCAAGATCCCCCAAACACTCCCTGCCCTG
>NW_020915187.1:0-327 GCF_003984885.1 Neopelma chrysocephalum | reverse complement strand
TGAATTGAGTTCATTTTGCCTTGCTGGTTAACTTTTAAACCAGCACATTTTTGGTGCCCAAACGTTGGGGCAGAGAGAGAGAAGTCAGAATCACAATTTCATTTTAAGCATCTGTGTATTTGGATACAGAAACTCCCCGATCAACATGTTGTTTGGTGCATTCACGTGGGTGTTTTATCTGAGCATGTTCATATTTCCACAAATGGGGAACTATTTGCCTATTTTAATGCTCTCTTTAAGACCAGGGAGAGGGATCCAAATTGCTTTACTAGTATACTATGTTTATGTCATCATAACCTCAGAAGCAATGAGTTTCATTGTAAATGT
>NW_020915186.1:0-878 GCF_003984885.1 Neopelma chrysocephalum | reverse complement strand
GTGGTGCTTATGACGTGGCCATGTGGGGGTGGTGCTTATGACGTGGCAATGTGGGGGTGGTGTTTATGACGTGGCAATGTGAGGCTGGTGCTTATGACGTGGCAATGTGAGGGTGGTCCTTATGATGTGGCAATGTGGGGGTGGTGGTTTTTGTTATGTTTGGGTCGTTGGTACTGCGTGGCCAAGAAAAATTAATTAACTAATTAACCAATTAAGTGATTAATTAATTAACCAATTAGGAGGTTATTAAGTAATTAGGGGTTCATTTGTGTACTCATTTATGTGGTGGCGAGTCATTAGTGTGTATGTACTGTATGTATTTATAGTATATATAAAAGAATAAAAATAATAAGTATGGTGCAGCAGTACGGGGACTGGGTTGGTCCCGGGGAGTAAATCAAAATTTAATTTAATTAAAATTGAAATTTTAAAGATTTACTCCCCGGGACCAACCCAGTCCCGGTACTACTGCTTTTTTAAACTAAGCTACAAGAAATAAAAGCGAAGACAAAAAGAGACTAAGAGAAATAAAAGCAAAATAAAAGCAAAGAGAGACTAAGAAAAATAAAAGCAAAATAAAAGCAAAGACACTAAGAGAAATAAAAGCAAGAGAAGAGTAGAGAGAAAAGAGAGATGAAGAGAAGAAATGGAAAGAAGTTAAGAGAAAAGAGAAATAGAGAAGAGACTACATGATAGAAAATAAACACAGGAGCCAAACAGGGGGGAAAACCCACCCAGGAGGGGAAAAACCCCCAAACCTTTATTACAACTTTATTGAATGACTGCTTGCAACCTTGTAGTGTAACTTGTAACCTGTGTACTGTAACTCATGAAAGTACACAACTCACAACACGAGTTACAGTACACAGGGTACAAGT
>NW_020915185.1:0-1247 GCF_003984885.1 Neopelma chrysocephalum | reverse complement strand
TCCCCGAATAATCCTTTCGGTGCGCGCTGGAGTCCTCGGGGTGCCCCAGCCCGGGGGGCACCAACAGCACTGTCCCTCCAGGGGGGCCCAATTTGCTCCCAAAAGGGATTTCCAGAGTCCTTCTTTGGAACCCACCAACGTGTACGGGTAGGAAGCCACAAGAAGGCCTCATTTTTAAAGGCAGGGGGATCTTGCCAGTGTCCCAGACTGCTCCGGGGATCCGAGGCCCTTCCCGAGAAAATCTCGGTGCCGGCGTGAAGGTCCAGAGATCCCTTGGAGCCACGGGAGAGCAGGCACAGAGTCCCTGCTGGGGGGCCAATTTTGCTGCCTGAACTCAGCTCTTCAAAGAAGCCTCTAAGACTCAGCTGGTGAGTTTTAGAAGCCAGGCATTCCTGTACACTGTGAGATATTTTAAGAGCTTACCGAGTGAAAAAGCATAAAGCTTTTATCAGGGACATCTGACCTCAAACAGACAGCTCCTTTATCCTTTCAGTACAAAATTATTTTCATGGAATCACTCAAGAGGAAGTGCCCAGGAATCCCAGACTGTGCTTTCCAGAACAGAAAATAAACAGAGGGAAGGAGCTTTGCACAAGCGTAACCTACTCCAGAACAGACCTGACTTTAGTTTTGCTCTGTATGTTCAAACATAGCAGAAGACAGAAACTCCAGCAGGAGAGCTGGCACGTTACCCACGGTACCCTCAAAGTCCCTCTCACGAGGGCTGGAGGGAAATTGCAGTTGTACGAGTCCCTTGTGCCTGCAGATGCCCGGGGATCCTCTCCATTCACCTCGTGCTCTCCCAACAGCAGAAAGGGTGACCTCAGGGACACGGTGGCACTCGACATCCTGCTGAGAGAGGAAGGAAACCTTTAGCATAAAGGTGAGTTGGAATCTAAAACTTTCTTTCCTGGGAGCTTTGTGAAGCCTGCGACCAAAGACGGGGAAAATTTGCATCTCCTTTGGTGCAGGTGTCCCAGAGGCTGACAGAACTTTCACCTTTTTCAGACAATTGTGCCCTTTTTGGCTCCCTGGCAGCTCAAGTGGCACCAGAACCCCCTTCCTGCACACACACGCACCCACACACCTTTTCTCCAGCCCACACGTGGCCAACATTTCCTCACCCTGTACATCCCAAGGGGACTATTTTTGCCAGAGAGCACAGCAACCCCTCTGTTCTTGCAAACTGCCTCTCTGCAAAAAAGGAATCATTTTTCCTGGACGCTTCCCCCACAGTCAAGGTCTTT
>NW_020915184.1:0-753 GCF_003984885.1 Neopelma chrysocephalum | reverse complement strand
CTGGCTGAGAGCCGCCCTGAGGTCGACGACCCGAAGCTGGCATATGTGTCGTCCCTCCACTGCCACTTCAATGGGTGTCTCCGTTTCGAAGACACCCGCCCGACACACCCGCCCCGTCCAACTACTCCAACGGTGGCTCTTGGCCCCGCCCCCGCCCCGCCGCCCGGACCAATCCTCACCTCGCCCCGCCCACTCCGCCTCCTCCCATTGGCTGCGCGCGCTCAGCTGCGGGCTGACGGGCGCTGGGGGCACAAACGCTCCGGGGCGAGGGGGACCCGACCCCCAGGGGCCTCCCTCACCTTCTCCTGCAGGTGGAAGCTGAGCCCCAGCCCAGAAAGAAGAATCCCAACACGGAGCCCCCACTCCCATCAGCATCTTGGGGGGACGGCGTCCGGCAGCAGCTCGGGGGGGGGGCTGGAGGGTCAAGACACCCCAAAAATTCTCACAGACCCCTCAGGTGGAGTTCTGCTTTGCTTGCTAGACTTGTGTCTGTGTTTGGCTTTCCCTTCTTCAAGTGGTCCTTTGCCTCTTCCTCTGGGGCCTTGAAATAAGGGGGGAGAGAAAAGGGAGAGAGAGGTGACACCTGCCCTGGGACACCCCCCTCCTGGAAAGCAGAATGCAGGGTTTGTTAGCCAAGAGGAGAGAGAATAAATAATCAGCACCTGCCCATGGACTTGGTCTTCAACGGGGAGTGTGGCTGCCATCTAATCTATTGATCTAAGTGTCTATCTATCTACCTATTTTCTATCTAAC
>NW_020915183.1:0-480 GCF_003984885.1 Neopelma chrysocephalum | reverse complement strand
TGTGTTCATGTGTCCGTGTGTGTGTTCATGTGTGTCCGTGTGTGTGTGTTCATGTGTGTTCATATGTGTCCGTGTGTGTGTCCATGTGTGTTCATATGTGTCCGTGTGTGTGTGTTCATGTGTGTGTGTTCATGTATGTTCATATGTGTCCGTGTGTGTGTGTGTTCGTGTGTGTTCACGTGTCCGTGTGTGTGTGTTCATGTGTGTTCATATGTGTCCGTGTGTGTGTGTTCATGTGTGTTCATATGTCCGTGTGTGTGTTCATGTGTGTTCATATGTGTCCGTGTGTGTGTGTGTGTTCATGTGTGTTCATATGTGTCTGTGTGTGTGTGTTCATGTCTGTTCATGTGTGTGTTTTCACGTTTTCATGTGTGTAAGTATGCGTGCATGTGTGTGAGTTTGTGTGTGTTCACGTGTTCACGTGTGTGTGTACGTTTGTGTGTGTTCACGTGTTCATGTGTCTGTCCCTCATGTCCCCAG
>NW_020915182.1:0-492 GCF_003984885.1 Neopelma chrysocephalum | reverse complement strand
CGAACTCCCGGTACGCGCTTCTACAGTGTCCAGAGACCTGCGGACTTCAGCGTGGCGGCTGACGGTGTCGGGAGATCGTGGTGGGACCGTCCTCTGGCTCTCCGGGTCCCGTCATGAGGAGGCGGCGCTGTAGTCCTGCGCCCTGGCGATCACGGACTCATTGACACCTTCGTCCTCGGAGGTTTTAGGGGTTTTCCGAGAAATGTACAATTAAGTTAATTGTTTCTACAGCAGAGTAAAGTAGCGTCCCTGTGAAAACAGTGTGTTTTACTCTTACAGAGTGTACGGACTCTATTAATTCTCTGAACCACAGAGAGTTTAGCAAGGAAATATCCCTTTCAGCTCAGCAGCGCGGGCTCAGCCTCTCCTGGCCTGTCCCGGGGAGCATCCTTGCTGGCAGCAGGAGCACTTCTTCTGGGGACAAAGACCATTTGGCCTTTTGTCGGGGGCTGCGGCACCAGCGTTACGGCGAGGCAGTGCGTTGGAGAAAGC
>NW_020915181.1:0-605 GCF_003984885.1 Neopelma chrysocephalum | reverse complement strand
GCAGCCGGGGCTCCCGGTCCTGGCGCCTTCGGTCTGGAAGGAATTCTCAACCGTATGCAATTTTAACCCCCGACTGGCAGGCGCACTGGCCCACGAACGACAGCCCTTTTTGCCCCGAAGGTGGGCCCTGACCCTCCGGCTCTCGCCTGCTATTTGTGCGCCGCGATCGGCTCTACGCGCGCAGCCGGGGCTCCCGGTCTTGGCGCCTTCGGTCTGGAAGGAAAACTCGACCGTATGCAATTTTAACCACCGGTCGGCCGGCGCACCGGCACACGACCGACGGCCCTTTTTGCCCAGAAGGAAGGGCCTGACCCTACGGCTCCCGCCTGCCCCTTGTGCGCTGCGATCTGCTCTACGCGTGCAGCCGTGGCTCTCGGTCCTTGTGCCTTCGGTCTGGAAGGAATCCTCGACCGTATGCAATTTTAGCCCCCTGCCCGCCAACGCGTCGGCCCGCAAACCACGACCCTTTTTTCCCAGAAGGAGGGGCCTAACCCTTTGGCTCCCTCCTGCCCCTTTTGCGCCGCGATCAACTCTACGTGCGCAGCCAGGGCTCCCGACTCCGGCGCATCCGGTCTGGAAAGAATCCTCGACCGTATCCGATTTTG
>NW_020915180.1:0-1258 GCF_003984885.1 Neopelma chrysocephalum | reverse complement strand
GTGCGCCGGCCGACCGGTGGTTAAAATTGCATACGGTCGAGTTTTCCTTCCAGACCGAAGGCGCCAGGACCGGGAGCCCAGGCTGCGCGCGTAGAGCCGATCGCGGCTCACAAATAGCAGGTGAGAGCTGGAGGGTCAGGCCCCCCCTTCTGTCGGCGTTCGCTGGCCGCCGACATGGCAATCCGGGGCTGGCCGATGGCCAAAATCGGATACAGTCGAGGATTCTTTCAAGACCGTATGCGCCGGAGTCGGGAGCCCCGGCTGCGCGCGTAGAGCGGAGCGCGGCGCACAAAGGGAAGATGGCAGCTGGAGGCCCAGGCCCCTCCTTCTGGGCAAAAATGGCCGTCGTTCACAGGCCGGCGCACCGGCTGGCCGGGGGCTAAAATTGCATACGGTCGAGGATTCCTTCCAGACCGAAGGCGCCGGGACCGGGAGCCCCGACTGCGCGCCTAGAGCCGATCGCGGCACACAAATAGCAGGCGAGAATCGGAGGGTTAGGCCCCTCCTTCTGGGAAAAAAGGGCCGTCGTTCGCTGGCCGTTGCGCCTGCCAGTCGGGAGCTAAAATTGCATACGGTCGAGGATTCCTTCCAGACCGAAGGCGCCAGGACCGGGAGCCCCGGCTGCGCGCGTAGAGCCGATTGCGGCGCACAAGGGCAGGCGGGAGCCGGAGGGTCAGGCCCCTCCTTCTGGGCAAATAGGGCCTCCGTTGGCTGGCCGCCGACATGGCGGTCCGGGGGCTGGCCGAGGGCCAAAATCGGATATGGTAAAGGATTCTTTCCAGACCGGATGCGCCGGAGTCGGGAGCCCCAGCTGCGCTCGTAGAGCGGAGCGCGGCGCACAAAGGGCAGAAGGCAGCCGGAGGCCCAGGCCCCTACTTCTGGGCAAAAATGGCCGTCGTTCACAGGCCGGTGCACCGGCCGGCCGGGGGCTAAAATTGCATACGGTCGAGGATTCCTTCCAGACCGAAGGCGCCAGGACCGGGACCCCGGCTGCGCGCATAGAGCCGATCGCGGCGCACAAATAGCAGGCGGGAGCCGGAGGGTCAGGCCCCCCCTTCTGGGCAAATAGGGTCGCCGTTCGCTGGCTGCCGACATGGGGGTCCGGGGCTGGCCGAGGGCCAAAATCGGATACGGTCGAGGATTCCTTCAAGACCGGATGCGCCGGAGTCGGGAGCCCTGGCTGCGCACGTAGAGCCGATCGCGGCGCACATGGGGTAGGAGGGAGCCGGAGGGTCAGGCCTCATCTTCTGGGCACAAA
>NW_020915179.1:0-1449 GCF_003984885.1 Neopelma chrysocephalum | reverse complement strand
CTTCTGGGCAAAAAGGGCCGTCATTCGCTGGCCGGTACGCCGGCCTGCCGGGGGCTAAAATTGCATACGGTCGAGGATTCCTTCCAGACCGAAGGCGCCAGGACCGGGAGCCCCGGCTGCGCGCGTAGAGCCGATCGCGGCGCACAAGGGGCAGGCGAGAGCCGGAGGGTCAGGCCCCTCCTTCTGGGCAAAAAGGGCCGTCGTTCGTGGGCCGGTGCGTCTGCCAGTCGGGAGCTAAAATTGCATACGGTCGAGGATTCCTTCCAGACCGAAGGCGCCAGGACCGCGAGGCCCGGCTGCGCGCGTAGAGCCGATTGCAACGCACAAACGGCAGGCAGGAGCCGGAGGGTCAAGCCCCTCCTTCTGGGAAAAAAAAGCTGTCGTTCGTGGGCCAATGCGCCGGCCGGCCGGGGGCTAAAATTGCATACGGTCGAGGTTTCCTTCCAGAACGAAGGCGCCAGGACCGGGACCCCGGCTGCGCGCATAGAGCCGATCGCGGCACACAAATAGCAGGCGAGAGCCGGAGCGTCAGGCCCCTCCTTCTGGGCAAAAAGGGCCGTCGTTCGTGGGCCGGTGCGCCTGCCAGTCGGGGGCTAAAATTGCATACTGTCGAGGATTCCTTAAAGACCGAAGGCGCCAGGACCAAGAGCCTGGGCTGCGCGCATAGAGCCGATCGCGGCGCACAAATTGCAGGCGGGAGCCAGAGGGTCAGGCCCCTCCTTCTTGGCAAAAAGGGCCGTCGTTCGCTGGCCGGTTCGCCGGCCGTCCGGGGGCTAAAATTGCATACGGTCGAGGATTCCTTCCAGACCGAAGGCGCCGGGACCGGGAGCCCCGGCTGCGCGCGTAGAGCCGATCGCGGCGCACAAGGGGCAGGCGAGAGCCGGAGGGTCAGGCCCCTCCTTCTGGGAAAATTCGGTCGCCGTTCACTGGGCACCGACATGGGGGTCCGGGGCTGGCCGAGGGCCAAAATCGGATACGGTCGAGGATTCTTTCAAGACCGGATGCGCCGGAGTCGGGAGCCCCGGCTGCGCACGTAGAGTTTATCGCGGCGCACAAGGGGCAGGAGGGAGCCGGAGGGTCAGGCCTCTTCTTCTGGGCACAATGGGCCGTCGTTTGCGGGCCGACGTGTTTGCGGGCAGGGGGCTAAAATTGCATACGGTCGAGGATTCCTTCCAGACCGAAGGTGCCAGGACCGGGAGCCCCGGCTGGACGCGTACAGTTGATCGCGGCTCACAAGGGGCAGGCGAGAGCTGGAGGGTCAGGCCCCTCCTTCTGGGCAAAAAGGGCCGTCGTTCGAAGACCGACGCACTTGCCAGAAGGGGGCTAAAATTGCATACGGTCGAGGATTGCTTCCAGACTGAAGACGCCAGGACCAAGAGCCCCGGCTGCGCACGTAGAGTTTATCGCGGCGCACAAGGGGCAGGAGGGAGCCGGAGGGTCAGGCCTCTT
>NW_020915178.1:0-936 GCF_003984885.1 Neopelma chrysocephalum | reverse complement strand
ACCTTGCACTTCACACAGGGCAGAATCCCTCGCAGTCTGTTTTCCAGTTTGGGATTACTGAAAATCAGAACAAGGGAATGAAGACCTGGGAAAGTGTACCGAATTAAGTAAATTAAAAATAGCGTGTCATTTTCATTCTTCATGGCATAAATTAGAGTCAAGATCAAAGATATAAAGTTGATGCTGTACATTATGAAGAAGGAGAGAATGGATTTCATTGCTTTGATGTGGGCATCCATGCTGAGGTCCTTCACGGAGTTTGTCTGCATGTTGTGTTTGTGTCTCCAGAGGGAAAAGAGAAGGAGAAGGGCAGACAAGATGACTGCTGTGAATGAAGCGGCATGTCCAAAACCAATGATAAAATAATAAGGCAAAAACTGTTGATCTATTCTGAAACTTGCTTTCAAAATCCTTCCTTGGCTGGTGAAATTGAGGTTGTTACTGAGTGCTTTATCCATGATGTTGTAGGATATGGTTCCAAAAACCAGGGAGAAAAGCACTGATCCCAACAAGAGCCAGGGCACAATGTTGTCAATTTTTACTTTCAGGTAGATGAAGAAGCTGTTCCTGAAATTGGCAATTTTTATGCAATAAAAGACACAAAGAGAAGCAGAAAACCACAAGTTGGAACAACTAAAAAAGCTCCGAGCACTAGCAAGTAGCGGAAATATGGGGTGAACGTAAAGGTAATTGGGATAAATTAACGCAAGAAAGGAATATACCCATGAGATGCACAAAAACCAAAACCGGGAGCATCCCAAAGCCAGCAAGATCTTCTCATTAGAGTCCAAGGTTTTCCTTTTGATCCAGGACATGCAAATCACAGAAACAATGAAAGCATTTATCCACATGCCAGAAAATGTCTCAAGGGTAACAATGGCCACAGTCATGGCAGCGTATGAGGTGACATTGGATTGCTCTGGAGAGTGACAAGCT
>NW_020915177.1:0-584 GCF_003984885.1 Neopelma chrysocephalum | reverse complement strand
AACAGGGATAAATAAAAACCTAAAACAAATATCCTCCAAATATACACCGTTTCTATAGAGCTAGCGAATAAATACAAAAAATGAATTAAATACTTCCCTGAACAAGACATCAGAACTGTGCGAAGCACCAACCAACTCCCCCACACCTCCCGAAGAGACTGGAGATAACGGCAGGTCTTAGCAGTAGGCCCTGGCCTACACAAGCAAAGACTGTCTGTGGAGAGACCTGTTGCCTTCAGCCACCGGGGGAGAGAAGAGCGTGAGCTCTCTTATCTGTGCCTTTTTACATGTTATGTTATGGAAAGGGATGATATGGAATACTTCCTTAGCTTTCTGACCCCATTGCTAAGGAAGGCCTAAAAAATCCAAAAGCCAACCCACTACATTCTCCACCTCTTATTCTATATAATTTACGTCACACTTATATCTTGCACGTATCTATACATATATATATAGTCCTTGTTTTATTTCAAAGCTGTTGTCTGTCGTTGAAGATCAGCACCAACAACAGCTCAGTTTGGATCCTTGGCCCTTTCGTCACAATCACAGTTCTGGTTTTAGGGCTGGTTCACTGGTCTGGGTTG
>NW_020915176.1:0-337 GCF_003984885.1 Neopelma chrysocephalum | reverse complement strand
CGCTGGGGGGCACTGGGAGGGACGGGGGAGACACTGGGCTCAGCTGGGGGCACTGGGAGGGAGGGGAGAGGGGTTATAGGACATTGGTAGGGATTGGGATGGCAGTGGGAGGGACTGGGATGGCAGTGGGAGGGACTGGGAACAGAGTGGAGTAGAAGGGTCTGGTCTGGGGGGGCACTGGGGAGAGAGTTGGGAGATGTGGGAGTGAAGTGAGAACGACTGGGAATGGACTGAGAGGGTCTGGGAGTGGAGTGACAGTAAGTGGGAATGACTGGGAGTGACTGGGATGTACTGGGAGTGACTGGTGTGGCCTGGGAAGGAAGCGCTCGGGCCTGGG
>NW_020915175.1:0-510 GCF_003984885.1 Neopelma chrysocephalum | reverse complement strand
TGCCCCTGCTGCAATGAACTGCCTAGGTGTGTGCCAGGGAAGGACTCGTGTCTCTGAACAGCCCAGTGTGTGTGAGCAGTGCATCAGTCCAGCTCAGGTGTGGACACCTCTCAGAGCCCTGACACATTTCTGTGTGTGACTCCAGGAAGACCCCCACTGTGCCAGGGAGTTATTAGATCCTTTGCTGTCACCCTCCTGGTATCCTGTGTAATGAGGAAACTAGAAAAGGTGATCATCATACCCTGTTCATTTTCTGAGAGGAGAAATGTCACTGCTGGAAAGAAGTGTCACTGAAGAGGTGAGAAGAGGGAACATCATTGTTGCCTTCAGCCTGTTCCACAGCAGGTTCCCCTGGAGCCCCAGGGACACCCCCAGGGAAGCCAGAGGGGCAGAGAAAGGGCTGCCTTTGGCTCTTGCTGTGCTGCTCAGCTGGGCCGGGCTCCTGGCACACAGGGAGCTCCTGGCAAGCGGGCAGCACTGCAGAGAGACAGCTCTGCCCAGGAGCAGCTC
>NW_020915174.1:0-379 GCF_003984885.1 Neopelma chrysocephalum | reverse complement strand
CCCAGACCTCTCCACATCCCTCCCCTCTCCCCTTATTCATGGCCCCAAACCCCTTCCCACCCCTCATCCTCCCCAGACCCCCTCCCTGCTCACCTTGTTGATGGCCCCAAACCCTCCACACCCTCCCCAGCCCCTCTCCCACCCCTCCACTCTCACCTTGTTTGTGGCCCCAAACCCCTTCCCACCCTCACCCTCCCCAAGCCCGTCCCCTCTCACCTTGTTGATGACCCCAAATCCCTTCCCACCCCTCACCTGTCCCAGACCCCCTCCCAGCCCTCCACTCTCACCTGATTGATGGCCCCAAACCCCTTCACACCCCTTCACACTCACCCTGTTGATGGTCCCAAACCTCTTCCCCACACTCCTCACCCTCCCCAAA
>NW_020915173.1:0-370 GCF_003984885.1 Neopelma chrysocephalum | reverse complement strand
TGATTCATGGCTTGTCTTGGGAGCTTAGGTGGTGCAGTCTTTTTTGGAATAAGCAAGAAGACCTGAAGAGAATCTGTCTTTAGGAAAAGATTATTCAGTCCTTTTTCTGCAAATATCAGTTCAGTGCTTGCCATGTGTAGCATAAAACCTGCTGTAGAATTTGAGGCCAGGTGTCCAAAGAGGCCTGTCCAATGTGGTTTCAGAGCCAACAGGGGTACCACAGACATGGGATTTGTTTTCAGACAACTGCAAGAGAAGTGTAGGGAAGAGAACAAAGGGCTCTCCGTAACCTTTGTTGATCTCACCAAGGCTTTCGATACTGTGAGCAGAAAAGGTCTGTGGCAGATTTTGGAACGTTTAGGTTGTCCCC
>NW_020915172.1:0-780 GCF_003984885.1 Neopelma chrysocephalum | reverse complement strand
CCAGAGACCCCGAAAATACACTCAGAGATCATCAGGGACCCCCCAAAGCCCACCCAGACACCCCCAAACCCACTCAGGGATCATCAGAGACCCCAAAAGTACACACAGGGAACCCCAAAATACACCTGAGGAGAACAAGGAGTGGGAGACCCCCCAAAATACACCCAGAGACCCCAAAAATACACCCGGGGACAGCCAACGGAGCCGGGGGGAGGCCTGGGGGGGGAAAAGGGTGAGAGACCCCCCAAAATACACCCAGGGAACCCCCAAATACACCCAGAGACCCCAAAATACACCCAGGGCCAACCAGCGGATCCAGGGGGAGGTCTGGGGGGGGAAAGGGGTGAGAGATCCCCCAAAATACACCCTGGGAACCTGAAAATACACCCAGAGACCCCCCAAATACACCCAGGGACAGCCAGCGCAGCCGGGGGGTGGCCTGGGGGGGAAAAGGGTGAGAGACCCCCCAAAATACACCCAGGGACCCCCCAAATACACCCGGGGAACCCCAAAATACACCCAGGGAACCTGAAAATACACCCAGAGCCCCCCAAACCCACCCAGGGATCATCAGGGACCCCCCAAACCCAACCCAGACACCCTCAAAATACACCCAGAGACCCCAAAAATACACCTGGGGACAACCAGGGACCCCCCAAAATCCACCCAGGGATCCCCAAACCCACCCAGACACCCCCAAAATACACCCAGAGACCACCAGGGATCCCCAAACCCCCCCCCAAGGACCTACAAAACCCCCCCAGGGATCCCCAAAATACA
>NW_020915171.1:0-1684 GCF_003984885.1 Neopelma chrysocephalum | reverse complement strand
TAAATATCTCTTGTTTCCGTTAAGTTACAGAGTTTTTGGGGGGGATTGGGGGGTTTTGGGGGGTCTCCCCTGAGTGACAGCCGTCGATCAATCACCCGAGCGATGATTGACAGCTGTCAATCACCTGCCGGCGCGTCCAACGGGCCGGGGGGAGGGGAGGGATGATTGACAGGTGGGGGAGGGATGATTGACAGCTGTCAGGAGATGTGATTGACAGTCCTGGGGATCAATTGATTGATCAGTGTCGGTGATTGACAACTGCGAGTCCTGGTGATCAATTGATTGATCAGGGTCGATGATTGACAGCTGCCAGTCCTGGTTATCAGTTGATTGATCAGTGTCGGTGACTGATTGACAGCCTCAGTGCCGGTGATTGACAGCTGCCAGTCCTGATGATCAGTGGATTGATCAGTCTTGGTGATTGACAGCTGCCAGTTCTGGTGATCAATTGATTGATCAAGGTCGATGATTGACAGCTGCCAGTCCTGATGATCAATTGATTGATCAGTTGATTGATCAGTGTCGCTGATTGACAGCTGTCGGTCCTGGTGATCAATTGATTGACAGTCTCAGTGTCGGTGATTGCCGTGTTTGAATGACAGCTCTCAGAGCCATTGATCCATTGATTGACAGCTGCCATTGCCGTGATTGATTGACAGCTGTCAGAGCCATTGATCCCTTGATTGACAGTCACTTGAGCTGGTGATTGATTGACAGCTCTCAGAGCCATTGATCCCTTGATTGGCAGCTGCCATTGGTTCGTTGATTGACAGCCGTCAGAGCCATTGATCCCTTGATTGGCAGTCACTGGTGATTGATGATGGATCGATGGGCGGCTGCCGGTGCTGGTGCCGGACTGGCTGATTGATTGATCGGTTGATTGACAGCTGTCAATCACCTCGGACAGCTACAGCCAGTGGTTGGTCCATGGATGATTGATTGGCAGCTCAATCAATCAATCGATCGATTGATCACCTGGGACAGGCATCCGCCAGGTAGAGCCGGTGTGTGATGGATGATTGATGATTGACAGCCATCAATCAATCGATCGATCACCTGGGACAGGCGTCCGACAGGTAGAGCCGGTGTGTGATGGATGATTGATGACTGACAGCTGCCAATCAATCAATCAATCGATCGATTGATCACCTGGGACAGGCATCGGCCAGGTACAGTCGGACCTTCCCGCGCAGGAACCGGGAATGGACCCCCAGGAGCCGGGGGAGGGTCCGGACCCGAACCCCGGGGGGGGGCGAGGGCAGCGGGGGGGCCTGGGGGGGACATGGGGGGTCAGGGGGGTCAGAGGGGTCAGGGGGTGGCTTTGGGACCCCCCCAAACACCACAGAACCCTCCAGATCCAGCTCCCATCCTCCAAAACTCCCCAGATCCCCAAATCTCTCCAGGACCCCACAAAACCCCTCCAGGACCCCCAAAAACCTACTCAGGACACCCTGAGGACCCTCAGAGCCCCCTCCGAGCCCCCTCCCGAGCTCCCCTTACCCCAAAACCCCTCCAGGACCCCCAAACCAGGGCAGGGATCCCCCCAAACCCCTCCGGGACCCCCCAAAACCCCTCCAGGACCCCCTCAGGAGCCCCCTAGCCCCCCTTACCCCAAACCACTCCAGGACCCCCAAACCAGGGCAGGGACCCCCCAAACCCCTCCAGGACCCCCTCAGGACCCCCC
>NW_020915170.1:0-438 GCF_003984885.1 Neopelma chrysocephalum | reverse complement strand
GGGGCATTTCAGGCGGTTTTGGGGCTCCTCGGGATTTTTTGGGGGGGTCTTTAGGAGGTTTTTCGGGGGTTTTAAGGAGGTGTTTTTAAGTGGGTTTGGGGCGGGGCCAATGGGAAGGGGCGGGGCTAAAATAGAAAGGGTGGGGCTCAGAGGGAAGAGGCGTGGCCAAAATAGAAAGGGGCGGGGCTTGAAGGGAAGGGGCGTGGCTAAAATATAAAGGGTGGGGGTTAGAGAGAAGGGGCGTGGCCAAGGGAAAGGGGGTGGGGCCATGGGGAGGGGGTGGGGCTTAACAAGGGACCAGTGAAACCCCCCAGTTCATCCCAGTGCCCTCCAAACCCCTCCCAGTGCCCCCCAAACCCCTCCCAGTCCCTCCCAGTCCGTCCCAAACCCCTCCCAGTCCCTCCCAGTGCCCCCCAGACTCACTATGGGACCCCCCCC
>NW_020915169.1:0-967 GCF_003984885.1 Neopelma chrysocephalum | reverse complement strand
TGGGGCACAATCTCCTCTCCAGAGCTTGACTTCTTGCAGCCTTTGCAGGGAAATCTGTGCTGGCAGCTGCATCCTGAGCCCGAGGGCAGTTTGTATCCCCGAGTGCTGATCCATTCTGGGGACCCAAGGGATCCTCTGCCATTCCATCCATGCAGCAGGAGTCACCCTCCTGCCCTTGACTCCCTGCAGAGGAACAAGTGCCATCTCTCTGTTTGGGAGAAGCCAGATGCTGCCCCTGGGCCATCAGAAGTGGTGCTGAAGCCTCTTTCAGCCCAGCTCCGGGTGCAGTTTTCTCATCCCCTCAGCGAGTGCCCGCTCCCCCAGCCGGCACTGACCAACCAGGGCGTTTGGCACATGTGGTTTGGTGGTTTGGAGAAACAGCCTTGGACTGGCAGGGGGCCAGAGAACCTCGAGGAACAGCCCTGGCGAGGTGCCTGCACTGGCAGGGGGCCAGGAGATCTCTGCTCCACGGAACCGGCTGGAGCTCTGGGTGAGCCTGAGCTGAAGGGCCTGTGACCTGTGGATGAGTCCAGGATGGAGCAGAGACCCCTCTGCAGCCCGGGAGGAGCCCACACCGGAGCAGGGGATGCCCAAAGGAGGTTGAGAGCCCATGGGAAGGCCCTGCAGAGCTGAGGGAGCAAAGCCCTGGTTTCCAGGGCTGCCCCCCACTCCAGTTTCTTTTTGGGAAAGTTTTTTTGGTCTAATCTTCATATTTTGGAGTATTTTTTAGCCGAATCTCAACTTTTTGCAGTTTGAGGGGGCAGGGGTCTTTCTGCTTTTTTTGAGGGGTTTTTACCTGAATGTCGATGGATTGGGTTTTTCTGGGCTGAATCTTGGTGTTTTGGAGGTTTTTATGGTCACAGGATGCCCGGTGAGTTCTAGAGATGGACTTGGGCAGGAGGAACCCTCAAGCCAACGCACTCAGCCCTTGTTTTCTCCCCCATCAGGATTTGTCCTTCCCAAAGCT
>NW_020915168.1:0-365 GCF_003984885.1 Neopelma chrysocephalum | reverse complement strand
CTCAACCCAAACCCATCCAGACCCGACTGAAGTCAACCAAACCCACCCAAAGTCAACCAAACCCAACCCAACCTCAACCAAACTCGACCCAAACCCATCCAGACCCGACCGAACTCCACAAAACCAACCTGAAATCAACCAAACCCAACCCAACCTCAACCAAACGTGACCCAAACCCATCCACAGCTGATTGAAGTCAACCAAACCCACCCAAAGTCAATCCAACCCAACCCAACCCCAACCAAACCCATCCAGACCTGACTGAACTCTGCAAAAACCCATCTGAAGTCAACCCAACCCAACCCAAATTCAACCAAACTCAACCCAAACCCATCCAGACCCGACTGAAGTCAACCAAACCCACC
>NW_020915167.1:0-366 GCF_003984885.1 Neopelma chrysocephalum | reverse complement strand
GTTCTGTCCTCTGGGGGCCAGGCCCATCCAAACCAGCCCAGCTCAGCGCAGCTCGGTCAAAGAGCAAAACCCAGAGCCAGTGACAAGTCGAAATTGGCTCCATCAAGGAGTGAAACACCAGGGAGAGGTTTATTGTCACATCAAAGCAATGTTAATGGAGTGGCAGCTGAGAGTGGTTCTGACAGTGAGGTTGATTCTGAAGAGGAGATCAGAGCAATGGTGAAGAAAGAGAAAGAAAAACAGCAAGCGAGGAATGTTGAGAGTGAAAGTGACCCCCTGGAAGTTGTTGGGGATGATTTTGGATTAAAATACAATAGTCACTGGTCCTTATGCAATCCAGATGCCATGAAGAAAGCTATCAAAGGA
>NW_020915166.1:0-1247 GCF_003984885.1 Neopelma chrysocephalum | reverse complement strand
GGGGGGGAGAGGAGGGGCTGCACCAAGAGCAGGTGAATCCTGAGACCCCCCTCATGTCCCCAAGATCCTCTTGGTGTCCCCAGTTCCTCCCTTGATGCCCTGAGACCCCCCTGGTGTCTCCAATGTCCCCAGGGCCTCCCCATGGCTCCAAATCCCCCCTTGGCACCCCCAATTCCACTGTCCCCAAACCCCTCCCCACTGTCCCCAAATCCCATCCCTGATGTCCCCAACCCTCCATTTCACCCCAGAACCCCCCCGTGGACCCTCTGACCACAAAAATGCCCCCTCCCCCTGCACACAGAAAGGCCAAGGGCATCTGGGGACACACTGGGAACAGTTGGGGGGCTTTGTGGGGCACTGGGTGATTACTGAGGGATACTGGGACACACTGGGGGAAACCAGGGGGCACTGGGAGGGACTGGGGGGTTACTGAGGGACACTGGGAGGGACTGGAGGTGAACTGGGGCACACTGGGGGGCACTGGCAGAGAACTGGGGAGTTACTGGGGAATTACCAGGACACACGAGGGGACACTCAAAAGTTACTGGGGCATACTGGGGGTTACTGGGTGCTCACTAGAGAATAACTGGGCCATACTAGGGGGCAGTGGGAGGTCACTGGGACACACTGGGTGGTCACTGAGGGGGTTACTGGGCCATACTGAGGGTCACTGGGAGGTCACTGGGACATACTGAGGGCACTGGGATCCCCTTACCCGGATGTGGTACATCTCCCTCCCCGGATTTTGAGGGGCATCACTAGGACCCCTCCCCTGGGGGTTGGGGGACCTCAGAAACCCACGGCTGGGCTTTAGGGGGACTCCACAAAATCCCCTCAAAACCCCTGAAATCCACCCCTCGATCCGTCGAAACCTCCTCAAGGTCCCCTCAAATCCCCTCAGAGACTCATCCCTCCCCAGGAGCCCCTAAACCCTCTCAGTGACCCGCAAAACCCACCTGGGATCCCCCAAGCCCATTCAGGGACCCCCCAGTCCCCCTCAGGGACCCTCAAAACCGTCTGGGACCCCTTAAACCCCCTAGAGACCACAAAACTGCCTAAAACGTCCCCGTAAAGCCTCCCAGGACTCCCAAACCTCCTCAGAGACTCCCAAAGCCCACCTGGGACACCTCCAAATCTCCTGAGAAACCAAACCGCCCTCAGAGACCCCCAAATCCCTTCAGAAATCCTTTTAAGTTCCCTCCTGAGCCTTCTCGGGACACCGAACCCCCTCAGGGACCTCTCAAAAC
>NW_020915165.1:0-391 GCF_003984885.1 Neopelma chrysocephalum | reverse complement strand
GGAAACAAGAACGGCTCGACAAAGAAAAGGGCGATGAGTGTTCCGAGGGAATGCTTTGTGGACCGGAGGGAGGGACGGACGGGAGGATAGTACGGAGGCAGAGCTCTGTGAAGGACCTGCTAGGCACGACGGCAGCCTCGAGGGACAGGCACGGCCACCCCAGCCAAAGCCGCGGCCCCCACTGTCTCCGGCCGCCAGCCCTGCGCACCGAGCAGAACTGCAGCCAGTACCGCCAGCCCCGCTCCCCGCCAGAGCCGCGTCCGCCGATCCGCCACCCGGCGTCTCGCTGCCCCCGCTAGCCCCGGCTCTCTGCTCCGGGCGGGCCGCCTCCTCTCCGCCTCCTCTCCCTCCCCTACCTTCCTCTCCCTCCCCTACCTTCCTCTCCCTCCCC
>NW_020915164.1:0-538 GCF_003984885.1 Neopelma chrysocephalum | reverse complement strand
GTGCCATCCGGCTAACCTTTGAGAGCATCCAGGCATTGGAGGCGAGTTGGGGAGGCAGCAGGAGGAGCGGGGATCCATGGCAGCTTCAGAAATGCCCTCTAATTTTGTCTCTCGCTTGCTCAGGTGTCCTGGAAGATGACAGCCACAGTATGTGACTCCAGTCAGAGCCAGTGACCTGAGGACCCACCTCAGTGACAGTGAGTAGAGGGATCTCTGGGGCTGGGGCCACGTGCCACACTACTCAGACATTGTGTCTGGTTTTCTTTCTCGTAGTTGACTCCGAGTGATCTCACGACGGCAGGAACCTCTGAGCCAGCCCAGGTGCCCCTCCTTTGCATCAGAGATGGATTCACATCCCCGACTCTCGGAAAGATAAGTGCAAGGCAAAGATCCAGAGAGGGGTTGGGAGTCGGTCCAAGCATGTGCATCGCCCAGAGGGATTTTTGAAATCAGTACAGTGCAATGGGTACCCTATAACAGGTTATTTGGCGGCATCAAAGGAAGGGCTTACTTTGTATCATTGGATTCCCGTGTGCAG
>NW_020915163.1:0-410 GCF_003984885.1 Neopelma chrysocephalum | reverse complement strand
ACAATTTCATTTTAAGCATCTGTCTATTTGGATATAGAAACTCCCTGATCCCCATGTTGTTTGATGCATTCACGTGGATGTTGTATCTGAGCCTGTTCATATTTCCACAGATGGGGAACTATTTGCCTGGTTTGATGCTCTCTTTAAGACCAGGGAGAGGGATCCAAATTGCTTTATTAGTACACGATGTTTATGTCATCATAACGTCAGAAGCAATGAGTTTCATTGTAAATGTGTATTCAGTCCTGTTTGCCTGTCCTGGTTTGGGTTGCTACCTCTGGGGCCTCATTAAAAATCGCACCCAGCCCTTTGGGGAACAGGGGGGAATGGTTGTTTCCAGCCTCTCACCTCCTTCTTCCCCTTCAGACCTGCTACAACAGTTTTTGAAAATATTGAGTTCCCTTTTGATG
>NW_020915162.1:0-589 GCF_003984885.1 Neopelma chrysocephalum | reverse complement strand
GAGGCCTGGAGACAGACCATTTATAACGCTGCTGATGCTTTTGAGAAGGCACGCAGGATCACTCTTGAGGAGAAAAGACAACGCAGAAAGAATCGAACCTTGCAGAATATACCATCTAAGGAGTCTTTCTGCTGTGTCTTTTGCAACCGGACTTGCCTTTCTCTTATTGGCCTTTTTAGCCACCAACGCGCTTGCATGAAAAATGCGTAGAGCCCTTCCCAAATCTTCGTTCGCGAAGCCTAGCCATGATGATGATGAAGGGTGCCCTTGTTCTATGAAATGGTTTGAAACTTCCCAGGATGGTATCCTGGCCTTTCCTGTTGTACTTGTCTTTTGCATGGAAAGTTGTACAAGATTTCTAATTTAATGTTACCAAATGCGGCGTACATTCCCCTCACGAGTAATGAGACTGATAAGAAGTACACAGCTAATAAATACTTAAAATGTGTGTGTGAGTGACGGATGATTGAGGTGGCCACCTGTGGATGCTGGGAAAAAGACTGTGTGAGAGAGAGAAACTGTGTGGAAATGCAGACTTACAAATACTTTTGGTAAGTGTCAAGATTAAAAAAAAAAAAAAAAAAAAAAA
>NW_020915161.1:0-646 GCF_003984885.1 Neopelma chrysocephalum | reverse complement strand
CCCCCGCGGCACCACCCGACCGTTCTCCAGGCTCAGGTGCATCCGCGGGCACGTCCGGACTGCGGGGGGACACGGGTCAGAGGGAGGGGAAAGGGGATGGTCAAGGGGGCAGTGGTCAAGGGGACGGTCATGGGTAACATGATGGTGGTCAAGGGGATGGACAAAGGGATGGTCAAGGGGATGGTGGTCAAGGGGATGGTCAGGGGTAACATGGTGGTCGTCAAGGGCATGGACAAGGGGATGGTCAAGGGGGTGGTCAAGGGGGTGGTGGTCAAAGGGATGGTCATGGGGAATGTGATGGTGGTCAAGGGGAGGGACAAGGGGATGGTCAAGGGGATGGACAAGGGGATGGTCAAGGGGAATGTGATGGTGGTCAAGGGGAAGGACAAGGCAATGGTCAAGGGAACGGTCAAGGGGGGGGTGGTCAAGGGGATGGTCAAGGGGATGGTCACGGGGAATGTGATGGTGGTCAAGGGGACGGTCAAGGAGAATGTGATGGGGGTCAAGGGGATGGACGAGGGGACAGTCAAGGGGGTGGTGGTCAAGGGGATGGTCAAGGGGATGGTCATGGGTAATGTGATGGTGGTCAAGGGGATGGACAAGGGGATGGTCATGGGTAATGTGATGGTGGTCAAGGGGATGGACA
>NW_020915160.1:0-783 GCF_003984885.1 Neopelma chrysocephalum | reverse complement strand
CTGGGATCATCGGCCAGGCACTGAGCGGGTGTTGTGTCAGTGTCTGCGATGCCCTCAGTCCCTCGGGGGTCAGCCTTGGCCTTGAGCACACTTGGGTCAGGCTCAGGCCGTGCCATGACCTTGGTTGCTGAGGCCTTGGCCTTTCTACGCCGCACAGGCTTGGATTTCCGCACCCTCTGCAGGAGAACGAAGGGCAGGGAAGAGAGGGATGTGCCATGGTGAGCTCCGACAGCGGTGCCAGGCTGAGCAGGGACAGCAGGCCCAGCCCAGGAGGTTGTGGCTGCAGGTACCTGATCAACTCTGTGGAAGCGGTCATGGGCACGGTCCTGCTCCTGTGTCCGGTCCCGTCCTGGATCTGGAAAGAGCGAGCGCGGTCAGAGCTGAGGGGCTGCGGGACAGGCCGGAGAACACGGCCCAGCCCTGCGCTCCACAGGCAGGGCCGGCCCCGGCATGCCCGGTGCATGGAGCTGCCGGGGGAACAGCTCCAGGTCCTCCTCCCTTTCCCAGGACATGTCCACAGGAGATGGGATGGCAAGAGGCCCATCTGGCTGCAGCCACCAGCCCTGGGGCCCAGCTCTGCCACTCACCCTCCTGCAGGGGCTGGAACTGCTCCACCTCCTCAGGGTGCTCTGCTGGGGTAGCCACAGGGCTTTCCTCCTCCTTCTTCACCCACGCCACCCTCGGCACCCTGGGGGGTCTCTGCTCCGTGCCTCTCTCTGGCTCCATGGCTACCTGGAGGAGACATGGCATGGAAAAGCTCTGCGTCACCTAAAAAGTACCTTC
>NW_020915159.1:0-1681 GCF_003984885.1 Neopelma chrysocephalum | reverse complement strand
CTGCCCCCCAAACAGCCCTGAGCCAGCCAGGAGGGACAGGATCTGCTAGGCCAGGGCCTGGGGCTCAGGCCTTGGCCTTTGTGCTCCACCAAACCAAGGCAGGCTTTGCTCAGCATTGCAGGGGCCTGCCCAGAGCCTTTGTCTGCCTGCACTCCTGGCCTCCAAGGAGTTGCTCCAAGGAGTCCCTGGGGAGGCTTTGTCAGTGCCTGCCCTCAGTGGGGCCCAGCAATGCTTCAAGGGACTTGCAGTTTGGCTTCTGACTTCTTCAGCAGCTGCTTCAATCTTCTCTCAGTACCTCAAGGATCATGGGCTGGGCTGCAAACACACCGTGGGGCTCATTAAATTCCAGAAATCCCTCAGGATCTCTTTGTCTTCCTTTAATTGTCTTCAAGGCAATTTCAAAACAAGTCTTCAAAATTTGTACTTTTTTTGTTTTAATTCAATGATGGATATTTTTTAGTTCAGAGGAGAGGTGATAGAGGTGTTCTCCAAGTGATCTTGATGCTTAATGTCTTCTCAGGAGATCCAGACTAACCCTGTATGACCATCCTTGCTCGTCACCCCACAACCTCACCAGTTCTGACATGGCCCATCTTGGACTGACAGCTGATGCAACTCCAAACACACCGTGGGATCCATTAAAACATTAAAAAACAAATTATTTCCCTTCCTTTAATTGTCTTCACGTCTTCAAGATATCAACATCAACGAATTAGAGTTGTTTTGTAGTTTAGCTAAGGAGGAAGATTTTAAAGTGGAAGTCTTGAAAAATAGATTTTTTGATGCAAGGGAATGATTTACACAGAGCCTTGGGATGCAAGAGGGTCAGGATGCAAAGGATTTGGACACAAATATAAGGGGGCAAAAGAGATTAGTAGCATTTTATTATTGGCCAGTTGAACAGTTATCAAGTGATTCAATAGGATTTGCTACAATTTTAACAGTGGCTGAATTATAGATTCACAACAACATCATTCACACCACAGTCAATTCACACCCACACCCAGGCAGAGATGTGTGCACACATCAATAGCTGGGGGTGGAAAGGTCCCTCTCCCAGATTCTCCTTGTTGTCAGGGAAACACTCCCCCAAATCCCTTTGTGTTTCCCACCAGACAAGGGTCACAGCTGGAGGAGTGTTTGTTGAGGGGGATCAGAATTGTCCTGGGCATCAGCGACGGTCTTTGGAGTGTTGCAAACTGGAGGGTTCCCGAGCTGTGAGAGGCTGCCAGAGGTGTCCCACTGAGAGGGAGGTGCTGGGGAGTTGCCAGGGCCTCCCTCAGCCCCACTGGTTGTGGGCTCCCAAGCTGACTGGCTTTAGTTATCTGCTGAATTTCCATCCTCATGTCAGTAATGACTGGAATTCCCAAAATATTTGGGAATTGTATCCAAACTGTTCCATTTGGGTTACGATTCAGGTAGAGATCGTTCGAAGGTTTTCAGGGGATGACTGATTATCCTGTGTTCCCCAGCTCTTACACCCATCCCAATCAGCCGGATGGTTTACTGACAATGTGTCCCCAGGGGCGGCACCTCAGATGCCATAGAAACCCCTCCCCTCGGATTAGGAAACCTTTGGAATTCATGAGGTGTTCCAGTGGAGCATGAAAATGAACAGCAATTTTCCTAAAGCCAAGCAAGCAGAACAAAGCAAGGCCCCAGCAGGTGCAGAGCAAAGGTC
>NW_020915158.1:0-622 GCF_003984885.1 Neopelma chrysocephalum | reverse complement strand
AAAGACAGAGCCCCAAACGTCACCCCCGGTGTCCACAGGGACATGGGGGGGGCCTTGTCCCCACCCTGTCTGTCTGCAGGGACCTGGGGCAGGAGAAGGGAATTGGATCCTGAGATCCATGTGGCCCCAGAGCCCCTCAGCCTGGGATGCTGTGACACCTCCCCGAGCCCCTCCCTGCCCTCCCGGTGACCCTGGGGGTCTGCAGAGCCCCCAGTGCAAGGCAAGGCTTGGGGGCAGCTCTGTCCAGCTGCCCCGGGACACGGAGCAGGGACAGCCCCCTGCGTGTCCCTCTGCTGTCCCCAAGCTCTGCCCACTGCAGAGGGCTCAGGGACCTCCCAGGGCCCTGCCAGGCTCCTTTGGGGGCTGAGGACCCTCCGATATTTCTCACCTGGACATGCAGAGAGGCAGACAAGCGTCACTGGCGCAGCTGCTCCACCAGGTCAGCCACGGGGGGCTGGGGACAAAGGCAGGGTTAGAGACACACTGGGCTGGACTGGGGCACACTGGGGTGTACTGGGACACACTGGGATGGACTGGGACACACTGGGATGCCGGGGAGGGTCATGGCCATGAGGGGGGAGGGTCTGGGCCCAGCAGAACTCGGGGTACCCACCTCAGACCT
>NW_020915157.1:0-1211 GCF_003984885.1 Neopelma chrysocephalum | reverse complement strand
CCTGCAGCCCATTGAGAGTGACAGCGTCCAATGTGGGCAGGTAAGTCTGGGAGTTGGGGGGCACCCAGTGTGGGAAGTGGGGGGCACTTTGGGCCCCCCATCCCTTCCTGGCATTGGGGACACCCCACTGACCAGTGACATCTCCTTGTCTCTCTACAGGGAGGTGTGATCGGCGGCCCGGTGGGTACCAGGGCTTGTGCTGGGCCCAGACCCTCCCCTCTGGTGGCCACCACCCTCCAGGGCATCCCAGTGCTCCCCAGTCCACCCCAGTGTGCACTGGGGAGGTCCCTTCCTCAGGGCCCCCACTCTATTCCCACACACACAGGGCATCATTCCCATACCATTTCTTCCCCTCTTTCTCCTCTAACCCTTTCCCTTTCCCATTGCCCACAACACTCATGTCCATAAATCCCATTCCGTGACCCCTCAGTCTCAAAGCCCTTCCCAATCCCTTCCAATTTTCCCCCCTTCCCCATTTCTCCTGCCCCCACCCCTGCCCTGCTTCATTCCCCAGGTCCCCTCCATTGGAATCCTTTCCTCCTCACCCACATCCCCCACAGTCCCATCCCTTCCACACCCCAATGCCCATCCTCTGGGGTCCCCAACTCCCACAACTTCTCCCTCTTTGGGCCCCCTCCTCCTGCCCCCCCTCCCCTCCCTGCAGGCCCTGAATTCCCCTGGCTCTCCCTGTCTCCATCCCCACCCTGGGCCCTGCAGGAACTGGGATCCAGGGGGAAACTGGATGGAGTGGGGTTGGGGGCAGTAGAAGGGATTTTCCCCTTCAGACTTGGCCAACCATGGGCTGGGGGGGCTGGGGACACCCGTGCCCCTCTCCCAGCCCCACAGGGGCCAATCCTGCTTAAACCTTTGCTGTGCTTCCCCAGCCGATCTCGGGACAAGGAGGAGGTGGATGTGTTGGGGTAAGTCCTGGAGTTGGGATGCCCCCAATATGGGAAATGGGGGGAAATGTAGTCCCCCCATCCCTTCTGGGCCTGGGAACAACCCAGTGACCAGTGACACCTCACGCTCTCTCTCCAGGGAGGCATGGATGTCCATCGAGTGAAGAGGTCTGAGGTGGGTACCCCAAATTCTGCTGGGCCCAGACCCTCCCCTCTCATGGTCACAACCCTCCCCAGCATCCCAGTGTGTCCCAGTCCACCCCAGTGGGCCCCAGTCCAGCCCAGTGTGTCTCTAACCCTGCCTTTGTCCCC
>NW_020915156.1:0-981 GCF_003984885.1 Neopelma chrysocephalum | reverse complement strand
ATTTGGGGGTTCCCAGCAGGGATTTGGGTTTTTTTGGGGTATTTGGGGGTTCCCAGCAGGGATTTGGGGGTTCCCAGAAGGGATTTGGGGGGGATTTGTTTTTTTTGGGGGGGATTAGGGGGTTCCCAACAGGGATTGGGGGGCTTTGAGGGGGATTTTGGGGGTTCCCAGCAGGGATTTGGGGGAAATTTGAGGGGGGATTTGGGTTTTTTGGGGGTATTTGGGGGTTCCCAGATGGGATTTGGGGGGATTTGGGGGTTCCCAGAAAGTATTTGGGGGTTCCCAGACGGGATTTGGGGGTTTTTTGGGGTATTTGGGGGTTCCCAGCAGGGATATGGGGGGGATTTGGGGGGGATTTTGGGGTCTTTTGGGGTTCCCAGACGGGATCTGGGGACATTTGAGGACGATTTTGGGGTTTCCCACCCCCTGACCCCCCATTTTTCCCCCCCAGACGAGCGTGGGCACCCAGTGCGACCCCGAGGAGATCATCGTCCTCTCCGACTCGGATTAGCCCCGCCCACCCCGACCGGCCCCGCCCCTCCGCCCGGCCCCGCCCACTTTGCTCTCTGCCCCGCCCCTTTTTTGCCCTTTAGCCCCGCCCACAATAAAGAGGGATTTTGATAATTTAGTCTGGCCCCGCCCCCTTTGTGATAGAGGGAGTGGGCGTGGCCTGTGGAGGGAAGGGGCGTGGCCTCATATTAATGAGTTTATGTCATGGAGGGGGCGTGGTCTGAGTGGAGGGGCGTGGCCGCACAGTTTAATGAGATTGTGTCATTGAAGGGGTGTGGCCTGTGAAGGGAAGGGGCGTGGCCTCCAGCATTAAGGGTGATGCGAAGGGGCGTGGCCTGGAAATGGAGGGGGCGTGGCCTGACATTTTAATGAGTTCGGGTCATAGAGGGGGCGGGGCCTGGGAAGGGGCGGAGCCTCCAACCATTGGTTGAGCTGTGGTGGGGGCGTGGCCTGTAAATGGAGGGGGCGTGG
>NW_020915155.1:0-607 GCF_003984885.1 Neopelma chrysocephalum | reverse complement strand
AACAGAACATGAATGTTACAGGGCCCCTCATTTGCCTACAGGACCTTCAAAGGGACACTGGGGCTCAATTCATACCTGAAAGCTGTTGATTCACATCCCTGGAAATCGGGGCCAATGCTGGTTTCCTTCAGCAGGCGGTCAAGCTGCCAACAGGAGGGTTTCACAGTTACATCCAGGCCAGATCCGTGCACTGCCACAAGTTAATGAGACCAGCAGGGGCAAGGATATATCCCCCTTCTGCTTCACTTACCAGTGTGTTCATAACCCTTCGTGTCGACTTGAACCTTGCTGAGTCAGGCTTGGCCAGGTCAGAATTGTAGGGGAGGTTGGTGATGGTGAAGTTGATGGTGAAAGGCTCGAGGGCAGCAGCTGTTGTTGGTGGGTGGGAGGGAACTTCAAAATAGAGAGATAGGGAGTGAGGAAGGAGCAGATTGTGGGTGACAGGGCCCTGGCAGGAGAAGTGCAGAATTCTCCTGCCATCCCATTGGAAAGGCTTTCAGGCTCCCTGCCTCCCTCTGGGACCTCAAGTCCCAACCCCCAACACCCTCTGACTGAAAGTAGAGCCCACGAGGCACTTGCTGCCCTCTGAGCTCCAGCAAGGTACTCA
>NW_020915154.1:0-813 GCF_003984885.1 Neopelma chrysocephalum | reverse complement strand
AGGAGCACATCAACCCTGAAGTCATCAAGTTCAGTTCAAAATCAATCGCTTATAAGTCAATAGGATCTTTAGAGGATAGCTTAAATAAGGTTTTATAAAGATAATTTCTAATAAGAAATAATGGGAATAAGTTAAGCTGTTTAAACAAATTTTATATTAATGCAGGGTAATTTAATTTCGCGTTGTTTAGAATTTTTCCTTTTTGCATTTTGTTCCTTGTTTACTTTTCTATAGCCAAAAATGTCTCAGAGTCTTTTTGATTGGTTTAAGGTTTTTCATGTTAGTGCTAAGTTGAAGAAAATAATTTACGTAGCAATATGCAGAAGGCCTTAAAACAGCTACGATTCCTTGGCATGCCTTTATAAAGCCAAACCTTGTGGCCCAAACTATTCCGACACACAATGCCTTTGCATAATCATACTTTCCATTTGAAACATATAGAAGACTGTACATTGCCTTGACAAAGGAGCCTCCTTGCTAAAATTAATTTCATTTGTGGTATTCAAAGGAAGACTGCAATGTTTCTTGTTAGATCCATTTAAGAATACCTTTACTTCTAAAATGCAGCTACAAAATTTGTTATTAACTCACTCTGAACCGATGCATCAAAGCATTGATAAGTTGAAGAAAGAAAATAGTAATCAAAGCTTAGATTACGTTTAGTTAGCATAAGTTAAAGAAAAACATTTAAAGCAATATTTGTAGTCCTTTGTATCTTGTCTTGCATTAGCAAACGCTTGATCAAAGTTTTTTCTGAGTTAACTTTTTTTAGAAAAATAAAAAAAGAAGGGGCAGATGTGGGAGCCCAAACCC